>NC_028358.1:39798478-39862116 GCF_000741045.1 Vigna radiata var. radiata | reverse complement strand
TTTGATTTGTTTTTTCTTTAGTAAAGGAAAACAAGTTAATGAATTTCTACCAAAAAATTAAATGGCCACGAAGCAATGTTTCGTAGTAGTCTCAGAATGTAAAGGAAGGATGCTCATGAGTCTTGGTGCAAGTTGTGCCTGTCGGCTGTAATATACAGTGAAGATAATGAAATTAAAGAGATTTTAAATGAACTTTTTTCGGAAGGTTAATATGTCAATGACTCAACTCTTTACAAAAGTAAATCGTTTAATAATGAGTGTTTTTTTAGTTGGGGCTAGTGCAAAGATGACAGAGAAAATGTATGAGTGAGAGAGATGAAGGAGAAATGGTTGAGAGGAATGAAGGAGGTGAGTAAGGGTTTGGGGTTTCTTTTTTTAGTTTTGAGAATAAGGCAAGTGTTTCTAATTTTTTTCAATTGGAACTAGAGTAAGGATGACATAGAAAAGGTTGGAGTGAAAGAGATGAAAGAGAAAGGGTTGAGAGGAAAGAGAGAGGTGGGTAAGAGTTTCGGGGTTTCTTTTTTTATTTTTTTAATTTTGAGAATGAAAATGATTAAAATACCCGAACCTTAAAACTTAGAATTCATGATATATAAGGGTATTTTTGTCTACTAAAATCCAGTACACATTGCTAAAATGTACCAACTGAAAAANATATATATATATATATATATATATATATATATATATATATATATATATATATATATATATATAAGGAGTACGTGAGTATCTGAGGAAATAAATCCAAAAAATCATATAAGTAATATTCTCTTTGATTTGATGGTGTTAAAAAATTTTAATATTCAAAATAGAAAAAATAAGATTATTTAGAAGAAATTGAGATGAATATTATGATAAGCTTTTTTTAGGGAGTGTATAATTTTATTTATGCTGGATTTATATAGGTCATTTATATTTTGAAGTATGTGTGGATAGTTTTTATAGGGTTTTGATTGGGAAATATTTTTTTAGTTTAATTTGTTATGGTTTTTTTAATCAATGAGTTAATTAGAGTTTTGAACGAAGATTTTGTTAGTGCTTGAATTTTTTGTAAGTGTGTGTAATTCAATTTTTTTTTCGTGGGAAAAATTATTGTTTTGATAGGTTATACTTTTATTCATAAAAAATTATATAAATGGTTATGTTTTGTGAAATGTAATTTTTATCATTTTTTTTGTGAGATTTTTCATGTTTTGTATTTATTTATTTATTTTCTTTGTATTTGAAAAAAATGTCATATTATATCAAATTATTGGTGAATTTCGGTGTGTTTTACTTGCGTTTAACATGTTTTAATTTGATACAAGCCTAAAACTTTATATGGATCTAACTTTATTTGGTTTGATGTGAATCTAAATCTAATAAATTTAATGTAGGTTTAATACAACTGCAATTCAAATGTCAAACTTTATAGTGATGTTTAATGTGAACTTATTTAAAAATTAATTGAACTATAAAACGTAGATTGGATTTAACTCAATATATAAGGTGGATCTAACTTGATTTGAGATGAATTTAAAATGATTCAACTTGATGTGTGTTTTGTTATATTTATTTGTTTATTAATGAGATCTTAATCCAATCACATAAAAAAATTAAGACCACTTTTAACCAAAAACTTTAAAATAATGAATTAATATATTTTTACTTATGGTGTTTCACTTTTTTATTTCTATCTAATGTGAAACTTAAACATATTGTATTATTATATCATTACAGCTACAAACGAGAAATATATATAACATGGTATATTAAGTTGCTATATGCTTTTATAAATAAAGAGTTATTTTAAAATATTAAATAAAAATAAATTAGGTAAAAATAATTGTTGGAGGGAAGGAAGGATTTTCTTACATACTGTACAAATTAGGTTAAAAGGCGGAAAATACAAGTAATGTGGATAAAACAGAGCATTTTTTGTAAGGTTTAGAATGGTTGCTGGAAACTAGAGAGAAGATGTATCTTTCAAAACAAAAAAATAAAAATAAAGAACAAAAGAAGAGAAGGTGCATCCACATATAATCATATAATATAAGATAAAACGTTGTATCGTACCTGAAATTTGCATGGTGGTATCTTGTCGTGTCGTGCATGACGACGAAAATCGTTATCCGCCGCCATCACCACGAGCTCAACCCTCTCCCTACGCCTTCCACGTGTCACCCAAACTTCCTTTCCCCACAGATAATATCATCTCTTTCTCTTTCTCTATATTGAAACCAAAAACTCATATATGTGATATACAATCATACGCATGTAGTGTAAGTAGATCCTGCTCAAGTCATAACTTTGTGGGTTAGTGAAGAGTGAAAGATGGATCACAGTGCGGATGCTCAACGCACAGACTTGATGACCATCACCCGTTTCGTGCTCAACGAACAGTCGAAGCAACCTGAGGCTCGTGGCGATTTCACAATCTTGCTCAGTCACATTGTTCTTGGCTGCAAGTTCGTTTGTTCTGCTGTTAACAAGGTTCTTCTTTCTTATACCCATTCCCTGTCATTTCATTATCACTCTTTCATGTTCAACATATGCATGCCACCCTTTCATTTGATCGACTTCATATACAATTACCAACCTGCATATATATAGTCATAACAAAACTGCATCATTGCTATCATGAATCAATGATTTTCAGGTGAAAAACCATAAACAAACAATTAATGTGTATATGTTTCTTTGTATATTATTTTTAGTATTGAAAGAATATAAAACGCGAAAGTTGAACTCCAGATCAGATCGCTCTAATACAATGTTATTTGACATATATGTATGTATTTTACTTGATTTTTTACGAATCGGAGATATGAAAATTTTAATCATAAGAATTGATTACGCAGGCGGGTCTTGCTAAGCTTATTGGACTTGCTGGAGAGACAAATGTCCAGGCAAGTGGTTGATAAATAAATCTTATAGTTATGCATATTATTCCAGCATGGTAACTTTCTAATAACGTGTGATTATTTGATCCTCTTTGATTATTATTATTATTTTTATTGAATTTGTTTCTTAATTATCTGAAATGAAGGGTGAGGAGCAAAAGAAACTGGACGTCCTTTCCAATGATGTCTTTGTCAAGGCTCTGGTCAGCAGTGGACGAACAGTAAGTCATCAATGTTGTCAAGGCTCTCTCTATCCAGAGACATTTGTTGATGGGTTCAAATATTTTTGCAGTGCATCTNGGTGTCNGAAGAAGATGAGGAAGCAACATTTGTGGAGCCTTCTAAGCGTGGAAAGTTGTTAACCTATCTATAATCTAGTAGTGTTTCTTCCCAAGTGTTCATTTACCCTTCATTTTCCTCAGTCTAATAATTTAGTACGACGTTTTTTTGTTTTATTGTGCAGGTACATAGTAGTCTTTGATCCGCTGGATGGTTCCTCTAACATCGATTGTGGTGTTTCTATTGGCACAGTATGATCTCTCCTCTGAAATTCAATCCATGTTCTTCTCTTTCCATTATATATATATATATATATATATATATATATATATATATATACTCACACGCACACACACATTATATACCGCATGAATGGGTTATTAGTAATATTCCAGATTAACTATATGCAGTTGTCAATTGAGTGTGTTGTGTTGCATGTAGATTTTTGGGATTTATTTGGTGAAGGAAAACCGTGAACCAACCATAGAAGATGTTTTGCAACCCGGGAAGAACATGTTGGCTGCTGGTTATTGTATGTATGGAAGCTCTTGCACGGTATGGTAAATTTAATCCCAGTTTAAGTTTCTGTCCTTTTTTTCCCTCAGACAGTTTCAATTTCTTCTCTTTTGGGGTCATCTTATTATTACTCTGTTTACGATAACTTTTTAAGGGGGGTATCCAAGTCACTGATCAATTTTTACTAACAATAGATAATATACAGTACATTGTTTCGGTATGAGTTTTTGTATTGACTTGACTATTTTTATATGAAAGGATAAGCTCAGTTTATTTTCCTGTGCGCCTGTGGACTAAGTTGTCGTATGCTTTAATTTTAATTCATTCCAAAATTACAAATTTTTTAATCACTAGTTTGCGACAATTTTACAGTTTGTGTTAAGCACCGGAAGTGGTGTGAATGGTTTCACCCTTGATCCATCTCTTGGAGAGTTCATTCTTACTCACCCTGACATCAAGGTATTAATCTACCAGTTCATCAATAACTATTGTGCACATTGCTATTCTCTCTCGAAATGCTCTTGCTTGGGGACTCAACTCTTTAAAAGGTCACAGAGTGCTTTATATTAAATTTTACACACTAAAATCTCACTCCAAGTTTTTGTTTTATCCTTGAATCTTGCCCTGAGGGTTGACTTGTACAGTGCTTCAATTTGGGTCCAAGTTTCATCAATCAAGAAGGAGATGTGATGCGCTATATTAGGCCATATGAACTTGCTAAATTTATTATCATCTTGGTTAAGATGATAATTCATTTATCACCCTGTCTCTTGAGCAAATATTTGATCTACTTATCACAAGAAACTACTTAGTTAATGGACAGGATATACCTCCTCGAAAAATCTCTATTCAGGAAGTCGTAAACATCTATTTGTTGAAAGGAAATTGCCTGTTTAAACCCTTTGAAGTTAAGAATCTAAGACCATGCTTAGCAAAACATATTTCTTGTAGAATTCTTTTGTTTTCAAAGAACAACTGATTGAACATTTGGAGCTGTGATTGAGTGGCTGTTCTCTCAGTTATTTGTCTATCTTTCAATGAAGAACATAATGAATGAGTTGTCATACAGAGTTTAAAGATTAAGGATTAAAGATTAAGAATGATATTTATTGAAGTCGTCTGTGACATGCTTGAATCATGTTAATTGCCTGATGTATGGTTCACCATTCAGGTCCCGAAGAAAGGAAAGATATATTCGGTGAACGAAGGAAATGCTAAAAATTGGGATGGTCCTACTACCAAGTATGTATAAATCCAATCCAATAGTGTTAAAATGTTTCAGACACTACAACGCAATTTATTTGTTGTGACACTTTCCTTTCTTGCATCTGTTCAGGTATGTGGAAAACTGCAAGTTTCCAAAAGACGGTTCATCACCAAAGTCCTTAAGATATGTTGGAAGGTATAATGGATTCTCAATCCTTCAAGGAGATTCATTGCTAGAGTATAGCATGTTTTTGAGTTACAGTGTGATCAAATACCTTCAAAATCACGGGGGCTACTTCAAAACCATGTTAAAAGCATAATTTTTCCAGAGCATCAATGTGTTGCTTCACATTCACCAACACGCTATTAGTCCTCGTATAGTTGCCCTGCAACCAAGATGTGGCTGCTGAATGACTAAATCATATGTTTGGTGACCTTAACAAAAAAACATTTGTATCACTTGATGACATTGCTTTGCCTGTGTTTGTATGATTAACAGCATGGTAGCTGATGTTCACCGCACATTTCTTTATGGAGGTATCTTTTTGTACCCGGCTGATAAAAAGAGTCCAAATGGGAAACTTCGGTATGCCATTTTCAATCCTGAGTAGCATATGCAATATTCCTACACTGTTTATGGTTTAACAGAAAAAATTATTGCAAAATTTATCTTTGATTGGTGCAGTGTTCTCTACGAAGTCTTCCCAATGTCATTCTTGATGGAGCAGGCAGGAGGGCAGGCTTTCACCGGCAAGCAAAGGGTAATTTTACCAAAAACAGTTTTTAAGTTCTGTCATATGGTTTTCTTCCTGTTTTGGTTGATGGAGTTAGCACTCACTGCCACTGCATTACACACTGATAATCCCTGCATAATTAGTAACGATGAAGTTGTGCACCAGAAATTTGTGTCTTGTTTCTGTTCTCTGATAACATTAAGAGAGAGCGAAATTGATATAGATATATATGTATATGTATGTGAACAGGCACTTGATTTGGTTCCAACAAAGTTGCACGAGAGATCTCCCATATTCCTTGGTAGCTACGAGGATGTGGAGGAAATCAAGGCCCTTTATGCTGCTGATCAAAAATTGGAATGAAAGAAACCCTGATTCTTTGTCTTTTTCAACTTACAATCAATTCTCATCTAATTGTTGCACAGATACATGGTCATGATGCCAAAAAGGCTTGTTAATGTTTTGTGATTTACAAAAAGTATTATATTACGTCATATCCAAATACATTTTAATTTAATATTTTCAATATATAGCAATATTTTAATTTTGATGATTTCTTAATTATTATAATGTTAAAATTGCATTTTTTGTCTAAATTTGTAATATTTTATATTCGATATTTTCTAGTTTCTCATCGTTGATATGTTTATACTAGATTGTGGAGTAATTTTTGACCAATCACATATTGACACGTAATCAATGTTCAAATGTTATCAAAAAAATATTGTCTAAATATCATTATTTTTTTTTATATGTTGATATTTGTTTATAAAGTGATATGGTATGTTAGTGTTTGTTTCTTATAAATGTATATGATTTTGGGAAAATTTATGACGAGTGGATTTTATCAATAAATAAATCTATACTAAGACGTAAAACCCTTATCATAATTTTATATTTGATTTTAATTATATTTATTGAACACATTTTTATAATGTTTTTTAAAGGAAGTCTACTAATAGATTTTTTCTTCCTATAGTTTCGTTTTAATAATTAACCATTGGATGGAACAATATATATGTCATGGGATAATAAGAGAGATAATGTTACTTTTTCTTTTTTCTTCATAAAGAGGTAAACTAACATTCAATCGTCATTATTGATAATAAATTTATTAACACTAACTTATTACATTTGATTATTGTGTTTTACTTAATAAATAAATAAATTATTCACAATGGTCAAATTTAAACATTAATTAATTAATTAAAATTACATAAATAAATATGCCATGACTTACGCCCAGCAGTAAAATCAAAAAAATATTTCTAACATGTTCGACGATACTTGACCAACTTAGTTAAAATTAGTGAATACTTGAAATTTGGTAAATTAGAAGGGAATGTATTTTAAAATAAGTACGTTTCAATGCAAAATTATAATTTCTTTTGTCAAAAAATTTAATATATTGATCCAAAATTTTAAACAAATTAATTATTTTTTTAATCCAATTATATCACATGTCAAAGAAGTCAAATATTATAAATAACTTAAGTGTTAACTTAAAAAATGTTTGACAAATATAAAAAATAATATTAAAATAATTATATTTATTTATTTTTAAAATTTAGAAACTAAAATATATCAATTTCTTTTTTTTTAATTTTATTATAAATCAAGTTAACAACTAAATAAAATCTGTCAGACAAAAAAATAAGAAAAAAATCTCTTCAAGTGAGAGTAAAATGAAGTTAAAGTATCTAAAATCTCTTTTTAAATAAGTTAGTTCAGAGTTAAAGTAACTTTAAATTTATTATAAAACTTTAATAACAATACAATTTATTTATAAATATAGATTATATATATTTTATTAGACATTTTAATATATTATAATTTTATTATATTTAAATTATTATATAAATTTAATACATAATATATAATTTAATACAATGATTGATTATAAGAAAATTTATTTCATTTAATAAAATTCATTGCATTAAAGTTTAAAAAAATAGAAGAAAAATAAAATCTAGTTAAAATACGAGAATATTAGATTAATTTTAATAAAATTCATTCTAATTTTCTTTATAATTATTAAATATATTTTTATTATATATATATATATATTAAAGAAAATTAAATATTAAAATTTAAGTATAAATTTAAATCATAAATTAAAATATATATATATATATATATATATATATAATAATAATAATAAATTTATAAATTATTATTCATAAGTTCATTATTTTAGATTTTTAAATTGAGATATCTTATTTAAATTATTATCTTTTCTATGAGAAGGGTTGGATGTTTAAATTAGTACATGATTATTGAAAAATTATCTTTTTAGTAAAGATTAGACTTGGAAGGTATATTGAATATTAGGGTTAGTTTAGGATTATATAGTTGGGATCGAAATATGTTTAACTCTGGTTATGTTGATATAAACTTTGGAAACAATGTTTTGAGTATTTGATATTTGCTTAGCTAATAAGCGTGAGAACTTTGTTTTAGTAGGCTTATTAAAAAATGCTTGAAGATTATTTAAAATGGGTTGAGAAAATTATGAATAATTGCAATTGGAAAAACTTTGAATCAATTCTACTCATGGATTTGCTTGGAATTGTACAATTTGTTTTCTGTATGGTAAAAAACTGGTTGGATTGGTGTGAATGTGAAAATAATATTAAGTGGTTAAAGTTAAATATTTTCGTTGAAAATATATTTTTGTTGAAAAAAAGTGTTAGATTTTTGAAAATTCTGCAAATGACAAATGACAAATTCTTTATTCACATGGAAAAAAATATATAAATTTATTACGGATAAAAAATGTTCCAAAAAGTAAAAAAAAAAAAAAATGTTTGTTAATTTCACCTAGGGATTCAGTATGCTCCGCGTAAATTAATGTTTTAAAAGTAAGTTCAACTATTTTCACAAAAGTTTAGCTTGAATGTTAGCTGTATAATATATTTAAAATATATTAAAAATTGTTCGATAACACCAATTTAAAAATATCAACATCTACTAATAAATGATTGAGAAAAAAAATCTAAAAAACATATGAAAAGTATATATATATATATATATATATATATATATTTATATATTTATATATATATATATATATATATATATATATATATTTTAAATTCTTTAATATTCAAACCACATATAGTAAAGTGATTTCATTCAGCACTGTAATATAAAAAGGTTTCATTTGCTAACTGGTTCAAAGCGAATATTAATGGTTCAAAGTAAAAATATTAATGATGCAACTTTGTGTACTAGTATATTTTAAGGAAGTAGACGTGAATATGTTAATAGTTTTTCAGCTTTTTAAGGGATGTAAGTTTATATTTATGTTGATTTTATGAAAGCTTTTTATGCTTAGGAACATGCTTTAATGTAGGAAGGTTTTTAGAAACTTTGGTGGGAGAGTGATATTTTTTAGTTTATTTTGGTTTTTTGAATTCAGTATTTTTTTTTGGAATTTTAGGAGAAGATGATGTTGATGCTTGTATTTTTGTAAACATATGTTGTTCAAAGTTTCTCATGATTGAGGGAAATTATTGTGTTGATAATTTAGTTATTTTAACTTTGATTCATAAATATGATTTAATGTTGTACCTCCAAGATTTATTTAGATTTTTTTTTTCAGGATAGACATAGTTTGTCTATGTTTGGTGAAGTATAATTTTTATTTTCGGTTTGATGTGTTCTCCTATGTTTTGTATTTTTTTACTTTTAGTTTTTAATAAACAAGAGTTCTATGTTTTACAAATAATCTCAACAAATAAGAATAACTTTCCATGGTAGAAAACTTAGGGTTCTACAAATTGAAAAGATAAGGAAGAAATGGAAACCAAAGAGAAGATGCAAGTCTGCTCCCAAGGTTTTTGGCAGTTGCTTTATGCTTCAATTCCATTTCCCCTTCGCCTCAACACATCTAATCTACAACTCATCTTCCTCTTCAACCCCAAAAAGTGAAAACCACCATGGATGAAGGAAGAAACCTAAGGAGGAGAGGGAGAGCTTCATAACACTTCACACAACCTCCAAAATCCTTTCCCAAGCATCTTAGGTAATTATATTTGTGTAAGAATGAGGAATGATCAAAATCCTTGCAAAAACATATTGAATATCCACTTTCACCTATTAGGGATGATAAACTCGCCCAACAACTTCATTCTCGTCCAACGACTTCATTCTCTCCCAACAAGGCCTAAAATTCTATGCTTTTTGACTTGTAACTCGTTGGACGAGCCATTTCCCCATCAATTCGAGTACTGCATGTTTAGGTTGTTAAACTCGTCCAACAAGCAACTAACTCGCCCAACGAGCTGCACTCTCGGGTTTTATGCTATCAAACTTGCCCAACGAGCCCGTCGGCTAGCCCAATGAGTTAGTCTGTGCCCAAAGGTGTTCTTCTTGTCGTTTGGGGCGGTCCATGTAAATATAACCCTACAGGTGAGTCTTTTTTTGATGTTTGCAAACCTGAGTGTGACTCTAGAGCCCCTGAAATGGGTATTTGTTTAAAAGTAATTCTTTATTCTCCAATCATGCGTCCTTAAAAAAAATTGATTATCAAAAAATAAAATCTAATTGAAAAGTTAAAAAAGAACTAATGAATAAAATTATAATTTTATTTTTCAAACGAGTAACGGTATCCACGGGTACAAATAATGTGATACCCGAACCTGACCCGTTAACAATCGGGTATTAAAATTCCTGCTACCCGCAGGTACCTCTTACCCGAGGGTACTAAATACCCGAAGCGGATTTTACTCGCTGATACCCACGGGTATGGGTTTTTTTGCCAACCGTAGTTGAATATTATAAATTTATTTTATTTAATTAGTTTTTATGTTCATAAATTTAATTTGAGATGATAGGTTTCTTGAGTATATATTGCATGTTTCTCTTCAATTTCAATAATTTGTAAGAATTGACTAATGTTACTCAATTTTCATTAATAAAATTAACTATTCTTTAATTTTTATCTTATTTATTTTTCAACTTTATCTTGTTTTTGTAAATTATTATGTTTAAGTATTTTACGTTATTTATACCTTTAATATCTATTCATGTGTGTCTAATAAGTGAGTACAAAACAATATGACTAAGCAAAACAAGCGAGAATAATCTAGTTCAAGTGAGAACTCATTCCCACTCAAGCGAGGATAGTCTAGCCCGAGCAAGAATCGACCAAAGAGGGTGTGCTTCCTTAATGACATTTCCACTGAAGCAATGATTGTTTAGCTTGAGCGAAGGGAGCAAGACATGAATATAAAAAGAGGAAAATATAATGCTCTAAATTTGGAAATGACCCTTGGGTGGTTGGGAGTTGTGAAATGGAGGCAATCCAGAGGCCATCTGTAAAAAAGAAACATGATTTGATGCTTGGGGTAGGCGTTTGGGAACCTTGGAAGATGGTCCTTATCTACTTTGGGTTCTATTTTCTTCCCTTGTTATTATTCCATTTTGTAAGTTATCTTTAACGGAGAACTAAGCTTATTTGGTGGGATTAGATATAATTAACTAAACTTTTATATATTTGTGTTGTTAATACATATTGTTTCATGGGTCGATGTTAAGTTTGTCTCGATAAAGAGTCTTCATTCTCCAAACTTAGGTCAACGTTTTATCTCTAATCCTCTCTCGGTCGTTCGGTCTGACCAAGGTGCTATATGTAAAAAGCATTACGATGCTAAAGTCAACGTTTATCCGAAAGTGCTAGCAATAAATGCGTAGTAAAAGTAACCAACTACCCGAATATCAAACCTATATTTATAGATTTTGGGGTGAGCTTTTGATCAATGTTGACTTAATTACAACCCAAACAGTAATGTCAAACTTAGTGTTAACTCTGTTTATGATTTGGCCGACCGGTCCACCAAGCAGTTCTTGTGAGATCTAAAGGCTTGTTAACCACTCAGTTTATGGTTGATTGGACAGTTATACTACACACATGTTTTTTCCATTTAATTGTTTGTATTATTGTTTCCACGTTTAATTCTAATTATGGCTTGACCACCATGACTACTTGATCACCATGACTTGTAATTGGTTCTTCAGGTGTTGAAAAGTATGATTTATTAGCAATCTTATACTATTGATCTAAAGGCATATTGGTTTGTTAAGAATTTAAAGGATTGAGCTGAAGAAGGAAACATAGGCTCAAATTGTTAAGAGATTAAGATTTGAGTAAATTTGTGAGTTAATTTTAATATAAAATTAAAATTAAGTTCATAGAGTACATATGAGAGTGAAATATAGTATATATCTATTATTTGTATTTTAGTATGTATGTCAAGTGTTTGATAAAAATACCATAACTTTATTGTTGTCTTAATATAACAATAAATGTTTATTATTTACTATATTAGAACATATGCATTTGCCACTTAAAACTAAATACTAACAAAATATATATGTATACATGCAAGGACACATATATTTATTACATGTGAGATCTGAGACATGTAATAATTTATAACCCATAATCAAATTTGCTTATTAAGTAGTAGAAAATATACTTAGAAATTTTTAAAATTTACTATATCTTTAAATTAAAAAATTAAAATCTCTTTAATGAGAAGATGGATAATAGTTTTATTAGTTATTTTTTTTATTTAGAAACACACCGTAAAAATATTTATAGATCACATTAATTAATTTTCAAGTTTTACTTTTAATAATAAATAACTTATCCACTTTTATTTATTAAACTAGAAATTATAAATATTTATAACTAGAAACTCCACTAATATTTCTTTATAACATTTTTGAATTATTCTCTCCTAATCAAAGTCATCAGTTCTCTTTCATAGTATCATTTACTAGAAAGATGCTCAATTTATTTGTTATAAAATTTAAATTTTCCTACAATATGTGCATACTTGTACATTTTATACAAAATACACTTTGAAAACATTGGAAAACAACTTTTTAGTTATGACAATTCTATTTCTTAAGAAAAAAAAATTATGGTCCTCTCTGCAAACTTAACTTAAAAAAACTCATTTTCTTATTTCTATTCATCAATATTGTTTTCTAGAAATAATTTATATATATTATTTTTTATTTTTTTTAATTTTAAATTTTACAAATTTGTTGACTCTATCAAATAAATTAAAATTATATTATATTAGTATATTAGAATAAAATTAGAGACACATTCGTTTTCCCTTTACATTTCGATGTAGTTGAAAACTATTTGTAATCATGTAAAGTCATTGGTCGAGTGTGTAGAACACACGCAGCCGTTCCAATACTATTCGAGATGATGCATCTTCCAGTGTTACTAAAAAATTCTTCACTTTTGTCGTGGTCTAACAGAACTGTGATTCCTTACACTTTCCTCCAATAACAATATACTACTATCAGATTAATAATATATAATACAACCCCTTCAAATTATATGGGAGAATGAATAAATTAACTGAAAAGAAGAGAAGAGATACATGAACATGAGATTGTTTGATGCCTAGATTATACTTGTTCCAGATTAAATTAGATTTAGATATCTTGGACAGTCAAGTTGCAACAAAAAGAGGTCCGACATCATTTTATTCCCATTATAATATATGTTTGGCGCGTTATCTTCAATTATTCTAATAAATTCTACGTGGTATAATGTAATATAAAATGTGTACTGTTTCGAATGCGACACCAACTTGTCTTTGGAGGACCCACTAAATCTCCCAATACATTGAACCGGTTAAGGTTCTTGTTTTTTCATAGTGTGACATCATATGTATAACAACTATTAAACTATTTGACGTATGGCACATACTTCTAGTATAATATATTTATTGTATGATTTTTTAGTTAAAATTATAATTTTAGTTTATTAAGTTATCTATTATTAAAAAAAATTAAGGAAATTGTTGCCAATGATACACACTTCTAGTAATGTGTTTACTGTCTGATTTTTTAAGTAAAATTATGATTTGGAGTTATTAACTTATCCATTATTGAAAGTGAAGAAAATTGTTGTAAAAATGGTAATTTTAAATAAAATTAATGCTACACATACTTCAAAAAAAGTTTCTAATATTTTTAGTTTTCATTTAGAGAAAAAAAAAAATAAGGGTCTTGCTGGCTTTATTGTTTGTTACATCATTTCCATGCCAGTGTTGAATAAATTAGTGTCTCAATTAATTGATTGATCATTTCTGAAATGTTTCATTAAATGACAAAAGGTGGTTCACAGATTAGATGACACGGCTCATCTCATCTTGTATGTTTTTCACTTGGTTTTCCTGATATTCTTCCTTTGTAATGGGGTTCTTTTCAGTTTTCACATCCTTCAACTCTTGCTCTGCTTCACAGGAGATGTATCCGTGATCTTCGGTTGTGGATTCTGGGATGGGTTGCATGAAGGTCTTTTTGGGTTTCTGGGCGTGCTATTCTTTGCATGTTTCGAACAGATAAGTACTTGGCTTCCTTGATGAGCCTTGAAGGTTTCTGATGCTGTTTTTCTGCACTTTTTGAACCCTATTCCTTTGTTTTGCATTTGGGTATTGTTCTGGAACTGTCCCCTCAGTTGGCGTGTTAGTTTTTATTTTTATGTGTGTGGATTTGAGATTTGGTCTCTGTGAAATGATGTTTGTGAGATAGATTTATCCCTGTTAAATTGGTGGCTACTTTTAATTGAAGATCAAGAGGGTAATAAATGAAAATGAAGAAGCTGTTGGGTGATGGAGTGTGAATAGTTTGCATGCTTTCAATATATGTAGATAGTGTGAAAAGGGTTGAAAGAAATTGGGTTGGAGCTAGGATTTGAGGTCTAATGGGTTCATTGGTCTGATTTGGATTGTGGTTTGTGCGAAGCAATGGAAGGGAATTTGCCCCAGGGAAGTATAATTCAAGGTGGGACGTCTTTCGGTGGCTTTGATTTGCCGGGATCAATTCGGGTTCAGCATCAAGCACAACATCCACATGCCATGCACCAACATCAAACTCATCCGCGTCAAGGATCTTCTGTACATTCCACAGTTCATGATGTTTTCCCTCTTACAATGGGAACCCTGCAGAACTGTGACCAAACTATTTCAATGACAGAGTTTAGTAAAGAAAACAGAAGCAAAAACTCAGCGAGTGAGGAAGACGAGCCGAGCTTTACCGAGGATGGTGTTGATTGTCACCATGAAGCTAGTAGAGGGAAGAAAGGATCACCTTGGCAGCGGGTTAAGTGGACTGATAAGATGGTAAGACTTCTGATAACAGCTGTTTCTTATATTGGTGAGGATGTGACTGTTGATGGCGGTGGCAGTGGAAGAAGGAAGTTTGCAGTATTACAGAAGAAGGGTAAGTGGAAATCTGTTTCCAAGGTCATGGCTGAGAGGGGTTATCATGTTTCACCTCAGCAATGCGAGGATAAATTCAATGATCTGAATAAAAGATATAAAAAGCTTAACGATATGCTTGGGAGAGGCACTTCTTGTCAGGTTGTTGAAAATCCCGCTCTGTTGGATGTGATAGATTTTCTTTCTGATAAAGAAAAGGACGATGTTCGAAAAATATTAAGCTCAAAACACCTGTTCTATGAGGAGATGTGTTCTTACCATAATGGTAACAGATTGCATTTACCCCATGATCCTGCATTGCAACGTTCACTCCAGTTAGCGCTGCGAAATAGGGATGATCATGACAACGATGATATGAGAAGGTCCCATCATGACGATCACGGCGAAGATGATCAAGATGTGGAAATTGATGATCATGATGACTTTGAAGAGAATTGTGCTTCTCATGGTGATAGTAGAGGAATATATGCACCATTAGGTGGACCTGTGAAGAAACTGAAGCAAGGCCAAGGGCAAGAAGATGGTAATACTTTTGGCAATTCTCTAAATTGTCAGGACTACAACAGAAGTTCGTATCCCCATGGGCAGATGGTCCAATCTGATGTGAATCAAGCTTTACCTGAAAGCATGAGAGCAGCTTGGTTACAGAAGCAATGGGTTGAATCTCGCTCACTTCAGTTAGAGGAACAAAAACTACAGATTCAGGTTGAGATGCTGGAACTAGAGAAACAGAGATTCAAGTGGCAGAGGTTTAGTAAGAAAAAGGATCGGGAGTTGGAGAAGCTAAGTCTAGAAAATGAAAGAATGAAGCTTGAAAATGAACGTATTACTTTAGAACTTAAGCGAAAGGAAATGAGCACTGGCTTTAAATAGGTCAGCACCCTCGCAAGCTTTGTAGCAATTACATTACATGCATGGTGCTCGATTTTCCTTTCTTTTGCTGTCTTTGGTAAGTTGTTTTTTTAGTTCAAAGTATGGGTTTTTGATTTGGGAACTTTGCAAATCTAACTTTTCCTCTTGCTTGTACCGTTTAAGTTTGTCAATAGTAGTGCATAAGGGTTAGACTCTACTGAAGTTTTGCTGCCTATGTTCAAAGACTGTGTATTATTAATTGTCCGTCCTTCCATTTATCTTACAGCCTGTATTTATTCTTCTGGTTATTTATTTGTTTTCTTCATTCTTTGAAATCATTCATGTCCCTAATATAGTGAGAATATTTTTTTTTATTGTTGAAATCATGTCTACTGATCATAAACTTGGGGTCACTTGCTTCTCTTAAAATTCTGATAGAGTATCAGTGCTCTCTCTTGGAGAGAGCAGTGATTCTGCGGTAAAAGCAGAGAAAGAGGTAGAAGTGAATTATGGTAACAGAAGATCAGTTGACGCATGTTACAACAATAGATTGGAAGAAGTTACTGAAGATTCTTGCAAGGAAGAAACACCAGTGGAGGAAGATTTCATTCACTTGTGCAAGGACGCAACAGAAGCGATTGCACAATGGAATGGAATTGAGCAACAATGAAGGAGCAAAGGATCTCGTCTTCAAAAAGATTAGCTCCACTGCCACAATTCATTTCATCTTCCATGTGCAAGATTCACTTAATCTTCCTGGTTTGCACTTGAGAAGTTTGCCAGTGACGTCTTCTTCTTCTTCTTTACCATTGGCGCCCCCTCATCCCCCATTGACTTTTCTTCTGTGCTTTACTTCTCCATTGAACTCTAGTCTTTCTTGGGTGCCATCGGCAACACCCTAGAAATGCTCCTCAAAATTGCAACGTAGAATAGAAGAGGTCAAATTGGGAAAATTCATTAGGAATTGTGAGAAATTGAAGGAGCTTTTTAGGAATTGCATTAGAAACATTGATGGAAGTTTCACATAGTCAGAGCATTTTATGCAAATAATACATTGCAATGAAATGCTATATCTCCTGATGTATGTGACATGTTTCTAATGCAGAAAAGTACATTTCTTTTACATTGGCCAAAAGTCAGTAACATTTGAAACAGTAATCTTGGTTTTTGTGTTCTTCTTTTGAATCTTTTGTGTCTTCTATGCTTGTAGGAGTTTGTCCATTTAGTTTAAAGGGTTGGACAATGGTAGGTGGAAAGAGTTATGGTATTGTGTCATTGTAAGCTCTGTGTCTTCGGCTGTAGTGAAGTACTCAGATTTTGAGGGGAATTTTCTTAGTGAAGGAAATAAGTATATAAGGTGGTTTAAGAGGGTGAAGTTTGTTTTTTTCCTTTTATGAAATATATGCCATCTTTGCTTGTGATGAAATTGTGCTCGCTGTTAAATTGCTTAAGCTACAAAGTTCATTAATGGTGTCATCAATTTATCTCATTCAATTACACAAACATAAACCATATGTAGATAATGCAGAGTTCCATCCTATTTAGTCGTTATCACATTGCATGTTATTGAGTCTGAATTTTGAAGCATACTAGTCTTACAGAGAAAATATTATATATAGTTTTGTTGCTTTATTGTTTGATTTTTTAACCTTAGAAAGGTATAAAACATTGGTTACTAAGATCAAACTCCTGTTCATCAAGTCAATGATTAGGTAGACATGGAAATACTTTTATATCTCTGACATGTCCATCATAGAAAAACCTTTTGTGCTTAAAGGATAAACAAATCACTGACCTGACTTGTGCTGAAAGTTACTTATGAAAATACTTGTATCCTAGGATCAAACTATTGACTACTTGGCCTAAAAGCTTTGGTGCTATGTCGAGATTCAAATGTTGGTAAAAGCTTACAGCTTACAGCCTTAGACTATTAGGTTAGTGACCTAGAATTCTTTTGTTCAATTGTTCACTGTATTTCTGTTTACTGGTTTAGTTATAATTTGAATTCTAATTGTCTTCATTTTAATTTATTATTAAAAACAAGTTTCTTTTTTCTGATAATTTATAATCCAGCTCTCTTTGTTGAGGATTTTTTAAAAACTGTCTTTGAATTTGATGCTATCTATAAGAGTGAGATCTTTTTAGCAAGGAGAACAACGACTATTTATGTTTGTACTTTTTAGTCCATTTGTGTGTGTAGAATGATCTTGTGAATTAATTTATCATGGAGACATTTATTCTGTCGGGGTATGTGATGTAAAGTGTATTTAATATTTCATAAATGGTGTATTGATGATGCTTTGCGTCTCTTAGGGTAAAATATCCTATGTTCAACTTACTGTGAAATTAAGCTCAACTCCATAAGGGGATGGAATATGTGATTTTTTTCCCCTTTCATGTATACTGTGAGTGTAAACCATGATACGAGTGTAACTACGTGATAAAAAAATTATTTACTAAAATGAAGATAAAATGTGAATCTACGGCTGTTGGCCACCCTTTTATCCAATTCACTATTTACCCTACTCATGATGAAGTTAGATACTTGGGGTCTGTTTGGACTAATCTATAAGGACTTCAAACTAATTTTAAGTTAGAGAAGTTTATTTAATTTTTTTCTTCTTAGTTTTCTCTCCTATAAATCCTTATCAGAAGATTTGTCAATTAATTCCTTTAGTAGAATTTTTGAAATTGAAGACATGATATGTTTTGGATACGTGAACAAAAGTTTGTGAAATATATTGTATAGATGTATTATATTGGTAAAGAGAGATACATTTATAATTTCTCATTAATGAACCCAATTCATAAAAAAATTATATTTGTGATCACAAAAAGAATATTGTAATTTATGGTTATATCATAGTCAGTCAGTCTTGGTTAACTGTATCAATAAATTCATCTTTGGAGGAACTCAACAAGCAGTGATTCTTTAAAGTAGTTAAAGCATTGAAACTAAATTATAGTTTAATGTTTATTATTTCGTTTTTCTCTGTTTTGTTACCATCATAGACTAACTTCTAAGTTTGATTTATTAAGGAGATAACTCTATCAATCCAAGAAGTCAAACACCGTCATCAGGTGGATCATGCATATCTCTACGAATGTCTCAGTCTTATCTCCTCTTTTTTATGCAATTATTCCCTTCATTTTTTCTAAACAAAAGACTAGTCCTTTTTGGATTTATTTTGTTTTTCTTCTAAGAATGAATAAAGTAGAATGTATTTAAATTGCTCTCTTGATATGAGGGGAACATAGTGCATAAAAGGTTTTAAGATTACTTTTGCAGATATTTCTCCAAAAGTATCTAGGCCATATCCTAGGAAGCATTCAAAGCTGAAAATTAATGGAACGTGTTTTCAAGTAATTGAATCATTTAATTCAATTTTCCTTAATCATCGTCTTCAGATATAGAACTCCTTTTGTGGGTATGTGTTGTTACTGTGGGTGAGAAAGATTGCCCTTGAATGATGTGGGAGGAGTGTGGAAATGTTTTGCTGTGTGAATTTTGTGTATGAAGGTTGAATCCAACCCATATCTGACCTATGTACTTTTATATTTGAGTGAAAATAACTGTAAATGTCAGTAAAATAATTCCAAAGAAAAATCCCTTTTGGCAGGGAGTGAGTGAATGTGAAACAAGAAAGTCAAGAGAAAGTTTGTTTGGTTTTGGTGGTGGTATTGAATAGTTTTGTGAAAGATTCTCTTCGTATCAGTGTAGGTAAATATAGATATAAATATCCTACTTTTAGTGGCTTACTCTTTTATTTGGAGCTAGTTAATAAATAGTGCTTTATTTTATAATATAAAACAGTTTCCATCAGTACTTCAGCGCTATGTTGGGCTCAATGAATGCAAGGGAAAGATGTTTACTAGTGTAGTAATTGACAAAATTATGATTTTCAGTTTCTACAAATGTTATTCATGATATGTCTTTTGTCTGTTATATGCAGAGATGGCTTTTAACTGATAAGAACTCAATTTTACACATTAAATATAGCAGATCATTTCTANGATTCGAAGTCTGCTTAGATGCTTGACGCCAATTTCATAATCTCTTGCTTTTCTATCACATTCTTTAATCGAACACAAATCCAACATGTTTGAGTAACGAACACAAATCCTTTATGCGAATAGATTTGCATTTGCCTTTATGTTTGACAGAAACTTGCACAAGCCTATGATCATTGCAACCTCGTAAGGACTTTTCTGTTTTGTTTATCTTAGGCTGCAACAAATGATGTTCTGAATTTGTGAGAATTTGTTTATCTTAGGCTGCAACAAATGATGTTCTGAATTTGTGAGAATACTTTGTCCATCAAAATTGTAATCATGAGAACACTTGTCTTTGCCCATTACTGGTCTATTATCTGATGCTCAAGAAATCAAGAACTTGGATTGATAGTTTCAGTGGTTGATCTTGAAAAATAGAAAGGAGAGAAAAGTCCCAATCGAGGAAGCAATACAATAGGTGGTGAACTTGTTTCCTACTTGTAGGTTATTGCATACTTACTAATACTAATTTATTAAAATGAGAAAATATTTAAGGATCAAATATCTTCTGACATCAGAATCTTAATTAGGATCAAAACATGATCACATACTGTTGTTTGTCTGTCTTACATTTAAACAAGAAAAAAAATGATTGTTGTTCTGAAAATGGATTTGGGGATAGGTTGAGTTTGAAAATGCAAAAATGTGAGAAGTGAATAAAGAGTGTAAAGGTTAAATTTGAGGCAATGAAAAGAAATGGTAGTTTGGTATGAGAAAGTGATTTTTACCAAATTGAAGAAATTGTTTGGTTTGTATTATGAATGCGAAAGTGAGAATCCCACTACTTTCATTCTCATATCTTAGTCCACAGAATGAATGCACGTGATTTAAGTTAGTGGGTAATTTATACACACCGAGAAAGACAGCTCCAAAAAAGTGACAAGATCAATGGTCCTAAAACTTTCAGTCAATATTGCTTTCATCATTAAAAAGCGTTAACGTAAATATTTATAGATCATCCATCAAACTTTACATATTATTTTTATCTTTACTGATCAAATCGTTAACATGACATAGTTAAGATTAATTATAAATAATACTAATTAATTTAACCAACTTTTGCAAAGGAAATGAAATTAATGATAGTATTAAAAATGCTTGATTATTCATTTGTTTATGTGGAAAAGTTACAAGTAGATTTTCATTTTTGTATTTTTTTTCAATTAAGTTTTATATTTTAAAAAATTGACCCAATTAGATATTTTTTTTTTATTTAATAAATGACGGTAAAGACATGCCAAGTATCAGTTCATTTTTTAATTTGTTTTTATTTTTACTTTTTGTTAATTGTTATCTGTTAGGTCTCGTCGTGTGATATATGATATTGTTTAGTATTACGTAATTGGATAATGTCACATATTAAACAAGTCTTATTATTTTGTATTCAATTCAATTTTTAAAATCTTTTTTATTCAGTATAATCTCAATTTTCTTTCCAAAAAATAGAGTTTCTCTCCAAATTTGTCATTTATATAAAGCTTTATATTGATATTTATATTAAAATTGAATTTTTTATTAATTACTTTTGAAATTATTTTTAAAACAACACTAACAATATTATTAGATTTCATTTAAATTAATTATTTTTAATCGTATAAAAAATGAAATAATAATATATTAATTCTAGATACTTATATTTTTTTAAGTGAAACTTAATTTATTTAAGAAATATAATAATATTTATACAAAAAATAATAAAGTATTGTCTGACTTAAAATAAAATAAAATATAGAATAAAAATTTTCTAACTTAAAAATGTTAAAATTTAGAAGAAAGATATACAATAATTTAAATAATTAATATCTACAAATTAAAATTTTTATTATTATTAATATTATTTTTATAATAATACAGTAATTTGTTTTCAAATTTAAGGCCCAGTTTGTTTAAAAACAAAATAACACATTTTGGAAGCCCAGATTATAAATGCATATTGTTTCTCGTGTTTTAAAGTCCGGACCATTATTTATCTCTTTACATTTCATTAGATAGTATTTTTATTGGTTTAAACCTCTTTTTGGTCATAAGTGGATGTTCAGTTTAGTCCCGTTTTTAAAAATGTAAATTTTTTGGTCCCAGTTATAAAAAATGTATCAAATGAATCATTTTTTGACTTGAAATACTGTTTTTGGTTGTTTCTTAACAACTGCTACATCTTAAGATTGCTCTGATTTGTTTCTTAATAATAACAACACTTTAGATTGCTCTTTGTACTTTGACCATGAACATCAAAAAAATGACTCATTTGATACATTTTTTATAACTTAGGAACCAAAGGTTTACATTTCTAAAAACGGGAACTAAACTGAACATCCGTTCATAATAACTTAAGGACCAAAAAAAGGTTTAAACCTATTTTTATTTAAAAGTTAAAAGAAAGAAACATATGCACACCCATTCATCTCACTGCCATAATGCTCGTCTTCCCCCAAATAAAAGAAAGGATAATGATCTCAACAGAAGCAAATGTGTTCTTTTTAGTTGACTTTTATCTTCAATAATGGATATATCCAAAGAAAGTAACATTTGAATAGAAAAATAAAATTATAATTTTTTATTAATAAAATCAAGATTTTAATAAACAAGTATTATCGCGTGTGTTAATTTTTAGTTACAGATGAGAATGAATCTATATTTATATAAAACTCGTGTTATTCAATAACTTTTAATTCGATAGTTTAACTAAAAATCGTTCATTGAATCGAAATTTTGTCTCATATATAAATAAGTTATTTATATATTTTGTATATTAATTTATCATAAAAAGATAACATAACATATAATTTTTTATCACATGTGAATATCAACTACTAAATTACTTTTTATTATTATTTAATTTTGAAAAATGGCACAAACAATTAAAACAATATATACGTACAGTTACAATACAGTGAAGTAATTGTTAGCCTTACAAGTAATTACATAATGAAAAAGGATATTTAAGACGATTGATTAAACTGTTTGTGAGATAATTTTACATATTGATAATTTATATACATATATGAATTATAATTTATATTTATTGTAAAATGAACGTTACAGAAAATTGATTGTTGCGAGAGAAAAGGGTGCAGTATGGGCGCCACGGCCGCGGGGTGGAGCGTGCCATATTGACATGACTTTCTCACTACTTTTATTTTCTTTTTCTTTTCTTTTCTTTTCACTTTCGTTTTCAAAGTATGAACCCTTCTTTCTTTTTGTTGACGATCTTGCTTAGTATTTTCCTTCAAAACTATAATTTGTCTTTTCATCAATCATTGTTCTATATGCTTGTCTCTACCAATAATTCTAACTTATAAAATGCTAAAATACTTTTACCCATATTTTTAAAATTAAAATAAAACTATATCATCATCCTCTCATTCTTCCAAATTATTCAAACACACCCATTCACCATTATTCCACAAAAACATCATTTAAGTTATTTTTCTTCAAGTCTATAAGCGACAAAGTTGGGTTCTTTTGACTCAAGAGTACACACGTCACCATTTCAACTATTAACAAAGATTATAATAAAAATAATAGTTTTTACATGTTAATAATATAGTTTGTTAATAATTTTAATGGACATAATACAATTTCAAAGAAGGGACTATTTTTGTGTCGTCCTGTTGAGTTCCTTTTGTTTTTTGAAATTTCAAAATAAGAATCACTGTACAATGTACGAGAAAAATAAATAAATAACAGAATGTCCTTTTACATATATGCGACTTTTAATCTGATGTCTTGATTTTTTCACTGCATGTCTCGTTTTTTTGGCTAAGTTATGACATTTCTTACAGAAACATCAACTTAATTAACTCTCTAACGCATACCTATCAACATTTTTTTGTTGTTCATAGAAAAGTCTGTAGAAAACCTGGTCCATCTATTATTGTTTTCTATTAAAATTTATCGTTTTGTTAGAGCGTCACATAACATTTATGTTGGTTCTATAAATACCAGTGAAACTTTCCACTTCGTGATACATATGTTGGGGTGTGATTTAAGGTTGTTTCGAAGATCAAATCCCCATGTTTTTTGTGTACTATAAATCTAGAACTTTTTAGTTTAAGTTATGCTAATGATCACAAAATATTATGTGACAATATTTGATAAAAGGCCTTATAAAATAATAACGGTAAAAGAAAAATGTAAGTGGTCTAAACCTTTGAAGACTTCTTTAATAACGGTGTTAAAACCAAAGTTTGTTTTTTAATTTGAAATCGTCCAACCACATTTTGACACGTGTGCAGTGTCAAAATGGTGTTAAAATTTTATTTTCTTTTGATAATACAAATACGATACATGAAATTTCAGATGACGACAAAACCAATAGTTAGAACAATCTCAAAAGAAAGCTAAAAGACTGAAGACCCAGACTAAATACTTGTATATTGTGTAAATTCTTCTTATATTGACCAAGTCAAGTCATCATAAAATCATTCCAAAACCTTAAAACTGAACTAATAAGACAAAATAGATCCAATTTAAGTAAACATGACAAGGTAGGTAGTTAAAAAAAAACGAAAGTTTCCATTGGTATGATTTTTAACCGTTGCATGGTAATTCGTAATATAAGATTATTATTTTTTTCTCAAAATCTTATTCAATAAAGTTGTAATCCCTACACTTAGTTTAAAAGTTCCATCTCTAAATGATATATTACATGCTTTTATGTAATAATAATAACATATCCACTTCCCTGTAGCTATATTATTCACAAACCCTTTTTCTGTTGTTTTGTTTTACGTCCATTAAAACTTTTGTGCACAAGCCAATGCAAAAGTCAAAGGCAGCAGACAGTAGTCAAATAATAATATACATTATTCCAAAACTAAAACTCAGGTGGTCTCCTTTACCTAGTCGTTGACCAGACTTTCTTGTATGAAATAATGAAGCCATAAGTCTAATGCACATAGCAATTTTTTAGATCCAGTAGCTCCATGTTGTCCAAAAATGAAATCCAATTTCTCTGATGTTAATTTGATGCCAGAGGCCACATAACTGGAATTAATGAATCCCCATAAGAAGACAATTCCACTCATTTAAAATGCACCCCCTTTTCGTTATCAAAATGTGTGTTAAACAGCGACGACAAAAAAATTTAAAAAGACACTACCAATGGCGGCACTAAAGTTAGACGTGGCTCAAAAACAGTGTCACCTTTTTGCATCTTTTTTTTTATTTTTGCTTCAACTTTATTTTTATTGTGTTTTGTTTGCATCCCCTATGACCTGATAAAGACCATGAAAGAATATATATATTTAGAGAGAGAGAGAGAGAGTCTGGTTATCTATATATATCCTTGTTGTTTGGCAGTAGGAGTGATGGTTGATGTTAAATATTGGGTGGGAAATATATATATCTGTAAGTATTAGTCTGATAAATATTATTGGAGTGCGTGGGGTTTTGGGTTTGTGGTCCGTTGGGATGATAAGGAAGAAAGAGTTGCGAAACACACTCATATAAAGTCCGTTGCCACATGCTTATCCATTATCCATTTCAGACTTACATCACAGAAGTGGAGAAGGAAGAAAAACTCAAGCCATTAATTCTGATAAACTAAAGAAATTCAAAAGCCATGAAGTGGACGTGAAAGGATGTGTTTATTTGTTACGTAGTACTCTCCCTTTCTTCTCCCCTCTTGTAAATTGTTGTTTGTGGGGACATGGGCCCTCCCACCCTTCATTGCTCAATATGGGCTTTTTGAGTGCCCTCTTTCTTCGGGCCCACATGGGGCCCATTTACAGCGACCTTCTTCTCATAACTATGCTTCTTAATTAGGGTTAGCAGTGTTTACCAACACCAGAGACTGCTTAATTGTTCTTATTATATATCAAGAAACGAGTCTTTAAATACCTGACTATGATATCACAAATCAAAAGGTTTAATATAAAGTTATCAGAAACACACTTCCATTATGATTTCTAATAGAAAAACAATCTTCTTTGTTAAAGCATTCATTACTACTCCCAGAAATGGTAATAGTAATAATAATAATAAGTTACATTGGGATCGCAGAGGATTATGTTTATGACCCTACGTGCAATATGCACATGGTTCCACGTTCCGATGAATCTACGGTACAAGACCTGGAGGAATAATTTTACTGTAGCTTGTAAGTAAGGGCTGTAATAAATAAATAAAATTATTATGAAGGACCAAATCTTTTGCACATGGTTATCATTGCTTGCAATTTACTCTTCACCACCATCTTTTTTCTCCGTTCACTTCTTTACTCTATATTCCAAACTTCATACCAGATGCTATACGCCAAATCAAGCAATCTTTAATGCATAATATGCAGTTTACAAGAAAGAAAATTAAATTATAATTATCTAATTGATCTGCCGTAAAAAGATAGTTTTGTTTTTACTTTATATAACAGTGCTACCTGTATGAGTAATTTGCAGGTTGTTGTTGACAAAAATAGGAAGAGATCTCGACATGCGTGAGAAATTTGAGAAAAGCTAAAGGATAATGGTAACATTGTTTTAACCCATTCAGGCCTGCTCCAAAATGAAACAATAATTTCATGGTAACCCTTTGATGCATTGAGCCCTACTTTACCATTTTGTTAAATATTGTTAAAAGCATGCGTGTGATTTGCAAGATTTAAAATTAAGTTGGAGAAGATTATGAGGGAAGGAAGGGGAGAGAGAGAGAAGAAGGAAGAGGGGGGCAAGAAAAAAATATGCATCAGATTGGTGGATTGCTTAGCTGGTGACAGATAAATCTAAGGGTTAATCCACATGGTAGACAGAAGATGTAAGTGTACATTCACATCACATGCACCCCCCATGTGAAGTAAACCTTTTGTCTACATGTAAAACTTTTCTCATATGGGTCCTGTAAATATAAAGTCATCCAGATCCATAAATTGTTACGTATTTAATGAGTGCATATGTTATGGTTTTTATTTTATTTATTTTGCTGCTGTCTCAGCAACTGCAAAAGTGACAATGGATCCCAATTTTCCACTATTTTCAGTAATTTCCCTGTCTTCAGGGTCGGTATGCAGTTTCTTTCTTTTTTTTTTAATTGCTCTTTTAAGGCAAATTAATTGCTAGAAAACAAAAAATGAGGTGGGGTTTTATCCCTACCATCAAAGCGGTAATGATTTTTTACCACACAAGGTTTGACAGAAGCATGTTTCTCATATGTAAAACACAAACTGACACACACCAAGAAATCCATGAAATTTTACTACATAGAATCAAGTTTCACTCTCTCAGTTCGTGTTATTCTCTTTCAATGTTTCCTATGCAAGAATAACTACAATATACAAGTTACAGTTCATATCTGTAGTTTTCAACTCCAGATATTAGTGACAGTTACTTTGCTGCAGACAACGTTGAGTGCATATACATGGCCCCTGCTTGTAAAGTAAATCCTTCCCAAACTTTCTGTTTACATGTTGGCTACTTCTAAACTAAAGTTATTAATCATAAACATATAAATTAATAACTACAGAACTTTAACTTGAATATAACCATTATTTTATTCACACCAATCTGAACATTAGTTTTTCAGTGGAAAACCTCCTGAACTTTAAAATACTGTGCATGAATAAACCCTAATTTAAGATAGCTAATGTGGGAACTTGTAAGTGTAAATTATTGAGTGGGAATACATGTAAATAGTTCAGGTAAAGGAAATCTTGTACCGAGAACAAAAAAGGGTGAGTTTTTTTTCTTATTATATATGCTTGAAAATGTGTAAGTTCCAATGATTCGAATTGAAATTTATAGCATACAATGACTAGTAGGAAAAAAATATGATTACTGGTTGAAAGATGTGATGAGGTTGTTTCCTCCATCTAGTTTCAATGATTATAAGGTCATTATTTTTGAAAGACATATATAGCACTAGCGTCTGCATTGGTTAGAGTTAGAGTATTGGGTTTGTGAGTTAGATTATTAAGAAAGATTAGCATTGATTGAATGTTGTTAGTCTTTTCTTTTCAGTATATATCTCTTTCGATCTTCTGGTATGCACATATTGTTAAGTACTGGCATGATTCGCTTTTCAATATAATGGCATATATGAATATGCGTTAACTCACACATAACATAGTCAACATGTTCCATCACAACTTTGGTGAAAATAAATTTCTGGTAGAAGCTGCCAATGTCATTGCATTATGTGATATTGCATCCAATTATATTATTCCCCACTGCAGGGTGCTGTTGTCGATCATGCATACCCTCTCCAACTATATTACATATAATATAATATTACACGTATATATAATAATAATAATAATACAGACACAAAATACACTCATGGTATATATGCGTTAGGGTGTTAATAAAATACCAAAATGTTTTCTAGGGCATCTTCTCTCTCTAGCTAGCTTAGATTTTTGAAGTGAGAATAACTATAATTTGAAAAATAATTAAATTTTTATAATTTCGATGTTTTGTAAGTGAAGCAATGTGGTTATGGTGGAAGTGTGAAGAGAGAGATGAAGATTAAAAAAAAAAAAAGGTGAAGGGAGAAAAAGTATTGAAAAAAGGGGTATGGCAAATGTTATGATGAGATGCCTACTTTTGTACACGACTTCCTATCCTTTATTCACACTTAATATTAACCAATCAGATATTCCATCTCACATGTTCATTGAACAAAAGAGAGACATATTCATGTGTGCTTCTGTCTTAATTTTATTTTATTTTTTTCTTTGGGGAATACCAAAATGCCTTCTGGAATTTACTTTATTCAATTTAAAACTCCCCATCTGTCTCGACAACTTATTTTTAGAATTTCGATTTTCATTTTCTATGTCCAAGTTATCGATCTTTCGTAAAATTGAACTCGTTTTCATTGAATAAGTTAAAACAGTAGGTATTTCTATTCTATTTAATAATCAAGATCAATATATGTTAAATCATTCTAAAAAAGGTAATTCTGGCTGTTTCGATGGTCTTCTACAATATCCCCAGAATGAATATATAGAAAAAAATTTGCACCCACAATAATTTATATGGGAAAACACAGAAATACATATATATATTACCAAACTTGTGGTCCTAACTCCTTACTTTATGATTTATAAATATCTACTGTGTGATTGCCATATGCTCTTTTTTTTCCCTTCCAAAAAATATATTTTTCTATTCTCGTAAGTATTGCTTTGTCGAATAACTTCTTATTCGAGTGTAAACAGAAAATTCGAATGTAATGTAAAATTATTAAATGAAAAAGTTATTGCGCATCTTATTTATTTATTTTTATCTATTTCAAAACACACATTATATATATATATGTAGTTGGATGGTCTGCATATTTTAGAAGTAAAATCAACAATCAAGATATCAATCTAAGCTAATGACATGATTTTGCTCAACTTAAGTTCATAAATAATTTGTCGTTATTTTATTCCACACAACCATTTTATATTTGGTATCATCTTTGTTTGGTTTTAATTGAAACCGAGTGCATATATGAAAGCTTTTTAAAATCAAAGGTCGAGTTTGAAAAAACTGACGTAATTAAAAATTACGAATTTATTTTTTGGAAAAAAATAATAATTTCAAGACTTGTTTAAAAAAAAAAACTGTAATTCTTCTCAGGATTTAATGATTTTTTATTTTCTAAAAACCTAATATATTAGGACAGTGTAATAATAATCTTAATAATAATCTTGAAACTACAGAAATGTAGCTTAATAATAATTATTTATAAGTAAACATACTTTAAAATAAATAAATAAATAAATAAAACTATGATCCACCAATTTTACTATATGCCCCACCATTACCCATTGCCTTGGTATTGTGTTGTTTGACTAAAATACCCTCTGAACATGATTAGCATGGCAGGTGTTTTGTAAATTAGATTTGTACAACTAAATACATCTCCAAACATAAAGCTAATCCTTGATCATTATATGCATTAAATGGTATATTGATTAAGTGGGTCCCACCTCTTTGCATTATATTTCTGCTTCCTTCCATTTCCTTTGTTTTGTTTTAGACTCAATTATTGACTTATTGAATTGATGGCACAAAATAAAAGACTAAAAATATATTTTCCAAATTCTCTTATACTTCAATTCCATTTCTTTTATCACTACTGCCAAAACCATATTACGCTTTTAGGGTAAAATAATTTTTATTAAATGCTTCTATTATTTATAAATAATATTATTATCTCTTTGATTGTTTACATGTGCATTAGAAAGAAAAGATGGAAGTAACGTAAAAAAGAGGATATATAAAATATAATTTCATTAAATTACCGAAAGTGTAAGTGTAAGTGAAATTTGTCTTGAGTGAATGATGCCATTTATATGAATAACTCTCATGGAGTCCTTTAACCGTGGGAGTTTCATCTGACCAAAATATTTTTTTCAGAAACATTTATTGGCGTTGAATGTTAACATAATGAGTAATTCATTTCTCCCCACAATCAAAGAGGATTTTCTAAACATTCATTGTGGTTGCTAATTCTAAGGATATTAGTGTCTTTCAATACAAAAATTATTTTTGTCTCTTCCAATATACACTAAATGCACAACAATACAAAATGAATTGGAGATATTAAAAAAAAAAAAAATCAATATTCAACAATCTTATCTCAACATGAAAGTCATTTTCAAGAGCAAGTGCAATGATCAAAGAGGTTTAGAATTTAAAATTGGAAAGAGAAACGCAACGTTCACATAGCATACCTCAGCGGTGGTTCCATAATTGTATATGATAGGAGCCATTTTTTTTTTTATATACAAATAGGAAATAATCCAATAAACCACACCATCAACAATTATTATTTTCTGCTCTTTTAAAAAAATAAATCTTAATTAATTAAATAACATAAATGAGACAATTACTCTTATATATTAAGTTAATTAGCTACTGGAAGGTTATTTTTTAGAAAGAAAGAAATGTATTTATGTCGTAATTTTTAAAATACTCGGTTAATATTTCAGTAAATTCTAAATGCTAAAATTCTAGTTTATTCAAAAAGTTGAAATAGTACATTAAAATTCATGGACCACCTTTCTTTTTTTCTTCTCACCGAAAGATATCGTTAAATCATTTTAAATTTATTTTTAAAATATAAATTTAAATAAAACAATCACGTCAAAACCAAATCTAACCTTATAAGTAAAAATATAAATCTAAAAAATCAACCTTTATACCATTATTCAATTATATTTCTTTATGCATGAGTATTTCGGAGCAAGTTTACCTATAGTTAACATGAACATAATTAAATTGATTATATATAGTAAAAATACTTGGTTTGTAATGTAAATATATGTGTACACACATTTTTTTTTATCTTATCTCTCACTCTCGTACTTCTCATAAAAGAAGAATTAATTGTTGTTGATTCTTTTTTATATATTTATTTCCATTAAATATAAGATCTATAATACGTACCAAAAATTTAATAAGATGTCAAGAGATGTTCACAAAAAATTTGAAATCTTCATAGATAATAAATATTTGTTTAACAGGAGTCATACATAAATTTATTTTTATTTTATTTTCCAATTATTTCTAATTCAAAATTATTCCTTCTTTAAAAAGCTAACTGTATTCCACTATTTTAGCTGCATAGTTTTGGTCACCTCTGTATAAAAAGCTTCTAGTCAATTGACATTCATCGTTTAATAAAAATGTCTGTATTTTAATGTTTTAATAACAGCAAAGTATACTGCGAAATTAATGTTTCTATTAAACATTCAATGTAAAATTAAATAACAATATAAAATAGTAAAAAAATATATAATCAACAAAACATGTATTAAATTATCAAACTATAATTCATCGGAGGAGGATATGTAATTAAATTGAAAATTAATAGATGCGTCAAGTTAACGATATTTGTAACTTTATAGTTTACACTTAGTTCTTAAGTAATTAAAGCGATACACGATTTTTTTTGTACACCTTCGTAAATAAAAAAATAATTGAAAATAAATATTCTTAGGAAATTAGAAAAATACGATATAATTTTGTTTAGGAGATCATTGATGATAAAAGTATGTGGGAGTTCAAAGGTATAGATTTTAATTATTAGGTGATGTAGGAAAAAAAAATAGAAGGTTTAGAGAAAGTATGAATTACCAAAATTGACCCTGGAGTAATTAGTTTTGTTAAAATGTAGAAGAGCAATAATTGTAGTTAGAAAGAGGCACGATGCAGAATATCACGGCCATCGAAACTTTGACGCCATTTATTACGGTAGGTCACAAACCCAACAGAACTGCCCACCATTTACTTCTGTTCATAAATAGCTTCGCCTAATAATACCACCTCCTTCAAACTACTTCTACTCAACAGTGCTTCCCACTTAAATTCACTCATCACTCTTATAAATTCAATTACACTATTTCCACCTTTCTTTCTTAATCAAAAACACATCTTTTTATTTAAACCTTTTTTTTTTTATTATTATTTTTCTTAATTTTCTTTTATCTGCTATATATGTGAACCAAATTGCAATTGTCACTGTCACTGTAGGTCCCCAAACCCCACATGTAGAGTACCACAGTTCTAGGCAACAACTTCAAGATTAAAATCGACACCCCAATGTTTTTCCCCACTAAACATTTTTTTCTCAAAAGGGCATTTTCGGGATCTATATAGTAAAAAAAAAAAAAGGTAGTCGAAGCTGTGAAATGGAGGGACAAACCCAGATCACAAACAAGCTGATGTAAATAAAATATAGCATAGATTAGCTTCAATGATTAAAGGTCAATGCAGGAACCACATTAGGGCTTGTTTGGTCTTTTCCCAATGAGTACGCCTAACCGCTACTGAAATCCAAAAAACACATCCCAAAAGAAAAAGCAACATACTTCATCTTCATCTTCATCGCAGCAGGAAAGAAATTAATAACAAGGCGAATTTAAGAGAAAAAAAGGGTTAAAATATTATTATTAAATGAAAAAATAAAAAGGGAAAAGAAAAAAGGTGACCTACAGGAGCCGGCCTTTAACTAAATATAGCTGGACAGACAAAAACCAACTATTATCTCTATCGTCCCTGTGCGCAGCTGTTCAAAAATCTATGCATCTATTTATTATTTCGAAAATAATAAATAAAAAATTGAATAAATACTACCACATACCTGCATCTACTTTTCCGTGCCACTTTTCTTATTACCATATCAAAAGAGCAGAGTCAGGTGAATTTACCGGATGGGAACAAATAAACAATACAAAAAAATGAAAATAAAAAGATTCCGCAGCAGAAAAAGAGAAGAAAAGGAAAGACGTAAAAAGTTAATTAATTACTGAAAACAGAGAAAAGGGAAATATTTATTATTCTTATTACAATTAATTATTCCTCGGGTTATTATACAGATGATAGAATAAAAAATTAAAATAAACAAATTCACCCGGAAAGAAAGGGAAAGAGAGAGATAGCGGTTTGGTATGTATGTGTGTATATATACACATATACATTATAATGATAATAATAATTATTATTATTTTTATTATTACATAAAATAAAAAGCCATCAAATTTTTTGAAAGAATTCACCACCCTTTTAGCTCTGTTTATATTTTTAATTTTTCTCCTCGACTAAGCTGCTGTAATTGCTGCGGTGCTGTTTTGGAAAAGGGAGAGAGACCCAAAAGAGACTATGCTCGGGGACTCAGCTGTGTTGGGAGCGGGAGGTGGAAGTGGCGGCGGAGAAGGTGGCGCCTCCGCCGATGCAGTGGCCGGGGTCACTCATGACGGGGCGGTGGCAGCGAGGGGAGGCGGTGGGGGAGTTGGATCAAATTCAGGGGACGACGAAAGGGGTAGAATCGAAGAGGGAGAACGTAGCTTCGGTGGTAACCGGTGGCCCCGACAAGAGACTTTGGCGCTGTTAAGGATACGGTCGGATATGGACGTGGCGTTTCGAGATGCAAGTGTTAAGGGTCCTTTGTGGGAAGAAGTATCCAGGTGCGTCACCACTCCAACTCAATTATATTAATCTTTCGTTTTTATTATATATATATCACCTTTTTCTTCTTTTCTTTTTAGTTTGCATCTTCTCATTCAATTCATCACTTCACTTCTTCTTCACTTCAATTGATGTGAATTTTTTAGCTGCTGGAAAATAGATTAATGGGGTGTGGAGATCTGAGAATTCAATTCTGCTTTATTTTTGAGTTTTATTCTCGAAAATGTATTCAGTGTTCAGCTGGTTTCAATTCCAATTTCATCTTTCCCCTCTCTCTCTCTTTCCATGGTTTGGAATTTTCTTCATTTTCCAGGTCCTTTCGTCTGTTTTTATTTTCTTTGGCTTAAATTCGTCCCTTTTTTTTTTTTTTTTTCTTTCGGAGTTTGAGCATAAAATAATTACAAAAGAATTTAGATGTGCAGTCTACATGATTTGGGTGTGATTTGCTTTTCTGACATTCACTTTGGTTCATGTCCTATTTTCCAAATAAGTTACCGACTTGAATTGAGTTATGAAAAGCGAGATTTTTCTTCCCCCTTTATTTTGCTTACCAACTCCTACGGGAAATTAAGGAAGAAGATTATCTGTCAAATCTTCTAACTTGGGTTCATGTGTTTCTCATGGGAGACATGTCTGTTCATCACTTCATGCCATTTTGTTACTCAAAACATCGATTACGTCCAACTTTCGAATTTTCTCCCATCTCTCTTTCACTTACTTTCTTTCCCTTCCATCACTTCCACTGCTTCATTACTTCATCTCATTTTTATTTTATGTTTATATCACGCTTCCAATGCCTTTTACCCTTTGTCCTCTAGCTCAATTTGATGAGATAAGATAAACCCAGAGAAACTCTACTCTACTCTCTCTCTCTCTCTTTCTCTCTCCCCTTTTTTTTCATTTTGTCTTCTCTTTTTGTGCGTCAGGAAAATGGCAGAGCTTGGGTATCACAGAAGTTCCAAGAAGTGCAAAGAGAAATTCGAGAACGTGTACAAGTACCACAAGAGAACAAAAGAAGGTCGAAGTGGGAAGCAAGATGGAAAAACATATCGTTTCTTCGATCAACTACAAGCCCTTGAGAATCACACTCCAACACCCCACTCTCCCAAACCATCCCCTAAACTACCACAATCAGCACCATCAAGAGTAATTGCAGCAACAGCTGCATCATTGTCACTACCAATTGCAACAGCATCGACAACTGCTTCATCCTTGTCACTTCCAATTCCAACTACAATAACAACAGTACCAATGCAGCCAATACTGTCCAACACCACTCTCACTAGTACTGTCCCCCATATCACTGTTCCATCAACAACAACACTCCCTATAACCATACCCCAGCCCATGCTCACTACCCCATCAATACATCTCTCAACTCCTTCTTACCCTCCAACAAACCCTACCACCAACACAGCCCCACCACCTTCTTTCCCCACGCTCCCCACCGACACCTTCTCCAATTCTAGCTCCTCCTCCACCTCCTCCGACGAAACATTGGAAGGTAGGCGCAAAAGAAAGCGCAAGTGGAAGGACTTCTTCGAGAGACTAATGAAGGAAGTGATCCAGAAACAAGAGGATCTACAAAAGAAGTTCCTCGAAGCCATAGAGAAACGAGAACACGAAAGAATAGCAAGAGAAGAAGCATGGAGAGTCCAAGAGATGCAAAGAATCAATAGAGAAAGAGAAATCCTCGCACAGGAAAGATCCATAGCCGCAGCCAAAGACGCTGCCGTCATGTCATTCCTTCAAAAAGTAGCCGAACAACAAAACCTCGGTCAAGCATTAAACAGCATCAACCTCGTACAACAACCATCACAGCAACAACCTCAACCACCACTGCAACAATTACCACCATCTAGTGTAGCTCCGTCTCCTGTGCAACAACCATTGCCCGCGGTTGTTTCTCAACCATTGGTGTTTCCAGTGGTCTCACAAGTGACCAACATGGAGATAGTGAAAGTTGACAACAACAACAATAATAGTAGCGAGAATTTCACGCCGTCGAGTTCCTCGAGGTGGCCAAAGGTGGAGGTTCAGGCATTGATAAAGCTTCGAACGAACCTGGATCCAAAGTATCAAGAGAACGGACCAAAGGGTCCTCTGTGGGAGGAGATCTCATCCTCGATGAGAAAGCTCGGATACAACCGAAACGCGAAACGGTGTAAAGAGAAGTGGGAGAACATCAACAAGTATTTCAAGAAAGTGAAGGAAAGTAACAAGCGGAGACCGGAAGATTCGAAAACGTGTCCTTATTTCCACCAGCTCGACGCGCTGTACAGGCAGAAGAGCAAGGCGGAGGGCGTGGCGGCGGCGGTGAAGCCAGAAAGCACGGTGGCGCCGCTGATGGTGCGGCCGGAGCAGCAATGGCCACCTCAGGAGGAAACGATGAGGGATAGGGACATCAGAATGGAGGACGTGGAGAACGAAGAGGATGAGTACGAAGAAGAGAGAGAAGGAGAGGGAGAGGGAGAGGAAGAAGAAGATGACGAAGAGGATGAAGAAGGTGGTGGTGGTGGAAAATATGAGATAGTGGCGAACAAAACGAGTGGTGGTTCAGTTGCGGCATCGACAGAATAGAGTGATGAAAGAAGGTGGTGGTGGTAGGTCATAGAGAGTGTGCAGGGGTTGTCGGAGGAGGTGGTGGCCATTGTGGTGGAGAAAGAATTTGAATATTCACGTACTGTGAAGTTACACATGGCATGGGTATCGACCTGAGGAAGATGAGGTTTGGTTGGTACTTTGTTGTAGCATATAGTCAGTAAGATTATATGTTTTTCTCTTTTCTGTTTCATAAAATTTGTTTATTTTTTGGGATAATAAATAAGTTCGATCAGAGATGAATTTAAGATAGAGACCAATAAAGAAGAGAGAGACCTTAATTAAGGTTGTATTTTTTCTTTTACTTCATCATCTTCTTTTTTTTTTTTTTTTTTTTCTTACTTCCTGGTGCTGTAAATGGGAGGAGATTAATTCCGGTTTTGTCTTTTTCTCTGTGCTTTCAGTTTTGACATCTTCTTACTCTTCATATGACTGTCATTGACTTTTCTTTCCTATGTTTTTCTTATTTTAGCTTATTTCTCTATTTTTTGTAATCCCTATATTTTGGTACACATAAATTTTTGAACCAGTAGGGTACTCAACTCAAATATTTTTAATATATATTACTTAAATACATCTTCAACATCATTCTTTTAATTTTTTTATTAAATAGGCTGGTTATAAAATTAGTCTATATCATTACTTATTAATTATGTGAGATGCATTCACGTTACAAAATTAGTCTTTATCATCATTTATTAATTACGTGACATGCATTTAGACCTGTTACGTTACTAATTAATCTGAAAAAACATATCACATTTTGTTATGATTAAATAATAAGGGGTATGATTTAATTATTTTTAAGATTCATAAACAAATAGAAAAGATTAAAATTAGATTTATTGTATTTACATTTACCAACAAATTTATTATGATGAGTAGAGAGAAAAGGGTGAATTAATTGGCCCGATTATTAGAAGAGTGAAAAATAAAAAGGGTTAAATTGTTGGGACAGTGACCCTACGTTTTGCATTGTAAGAGAGGGTAGTGAGAGCAGAAGATGGCAGCATCACACATGGAATGGAGTGATAAATCCTTGAAGAGGGTCCACGAGGGGAATCTTGTGAGTTGTGAGTAACCTCACTCTGAAAAGAACCTAAAACACTAGCATGCAGTTGCTGTCTCTGTGGCACTGTGCACGCAAGGTGATGTGTTTTTCTTCATGGGTGTCAGTCCTAAGAAAGAGATGAAGCTTCATCATCATCATCATCATCTAAAGGGTCAACTTTTTCTGCTGTTAATGTGCTTTTGTCAGTCTTTCATCACCGTCCAATTATCTAATTTAATCTAATCTCATACTCTGAACAACACGATTAATTTTTTTCTTCTCGAGATTAAGTTATGCTTTTGGTATATTATGTTATTATATATACATTTGCATATATGAATGACATTGCTATGATGGAATAAAACAGGTCATTATTTTTCTTTGAACTCCTATGCACAATCATTTGGTGGGTATCTAATTCTCCTCTTTTACACTTTTGTTTTATTTTTCTTTCTAAATCTTCACATTTACTGTTGCCAATGCCTCGTTTTTTTCAAGTTAATTTATCACTTGTATAATGTCATTTATGGTCGAATCATTTATCCGTTTCATAATTTTCCTTTGAACTTTTTACAAGTAGGATGAATGGGGTATCCAATTCTCCTTTCTTATATTCCTTTTATATATCATTTAAATTACAGGCTGCAGTCTGATATAAATGTTAATTATTAATTGTGTGAAAAAGAATGGTAGACATAAGAAGGAATAGGTGAAATGAAGAAAAGTAAGCGCAGAGGGAAATTTGAAAAGTGAAGTTATATATAGAGATTGTGGATTTGGGTGATGATATGATATATGGCCTACAATTTTGTCCATTTTGATGAAAATGGTGAGTATTTGGGCGTAAAGATGTGTCCCACAGTATTGATTGGCCTGCATTTACCTCTACGGATAGGAATAATTATTCTGTTACACAGCAACAGTTTGAGACATAAACGCTCCTGTTGCAGTACCTTCTTCATTCATATACTTTCATGCCTTCCTTTGTCGGATCTCTCCTTCTCTAATCTCATCCAAATCATCACTTATTATTTTATCTAATCAACTTATTATAAAACTCTATTATATATCTTTCTTACCAAATTTAAACATGAAACACTTCCAGAGAGGGGACTCATACATCAAAGACTTGCCTACTTAAAACTTGTGGAAACTGACTAGTGATCGAGAAAAAAGAAGAACCAAGAAATTTAAACATGACAAAAATATTATCAAAATAGAATAATAATAATAATAATTTAACAACTATTTATAACATGTCCATTTTTTCATTCTTTTCCCATTTAAGAGATAACAGGTTAATTTTTGAAACTAATTCTCTTCAAAAACAAATATTTGTTTTCATTCTTAGAATTAAGATTCACGTTTCTATCTCAGATATGGTATTACTATGATCAATTATCACAAAATATTATTTGCTTTAAAATTCGATTTTTTCACGATTTTATTCTTGAAAAAACATAATTAAAAAATGATATATTTAATTTTTCTTTTTACTTCATCGCCTAAACAATATAATACTATTAGAATTAAAAAATACTTTGTAAGTATGAAGGTTATTTTTCGCATACCCATTACCAACGCGAGAAAAGAGTATAAATTTGACGCCAATATAAAGTTTTATAGAAAATCAATTTTACGTAAAAGAATACTTTTGATATGAATAGTTTATTTATCTAACTACAGACACAATAATTGCATCAAGATCTACATGTTCAAAATAATAAATTAAATTATATTTCAAAATAAAAATGAATTAAACAAAACATAATATTCCAATTTACAATAAGTTATATATTAAGTTAAATTTCAGAACAGATGAATCAATCAAAACGCAGTATTCTAATTTATTAAAATTTTTGTAGCTATTGTTTTACCATGAGAAACAAATGTAAAAGATAAATGATTGGCGTAATTAATTTTTGACGCGATAGTAAAGATGAAGAAAAATAAAGATGGATGTGTGTGGATTTTTTTCTTTTAACTGTTTTTTTTTTTATATAATTTATACCATTCCATTCTAAATATTTTTTTTAAATTTAATGTAACATTGATAAAGGAATTTTTCCTACCAGTTATTTTAATATATATATATATATAAATTCATACTATGTTAACAAGTAACCCTTTTTAAATTTAATTAATTTGTCCCTAATTTGAAAAAGAAAAAACTGCCTATATAATAAAAAACTATTTACAATAAAATTATATAAATTATTCATTTCATAATTACTTTATACGAAAAGTTTAATTTAATTTAATAATATTCCTCTTGTAATATTTTTTCAACCTTTTATTTCTGTGTTTTGATGAAAATGTATAGGCACGTGTTTTTCTTAATTTTTATAATAAGAAAATATAAAAGAAAAAATAGAAATATAAATTGATAAATATTTAAAAAAAGAGACGTGTTAGGCCGGAAAAAAAAAATAATGATACCACATTTTTGTACTTTTTATCGATGTGTCTGCATATTAATATACTTTCACTCGAAGATGAAAAGATGAACTCAATGATTGAGAATGAGATATAATCACTCATTGAAGTGACGGCTGTAGTCATATTGTTGTAACTTCTAAGCAACAAATGGTTAGTCCACAGAGTTTGCAAGAGTAAAATTCATCAATTTGAAATATATATATATATCTTTTTAACAATTTTTTATAATATTTTATGATTAATTTATTTTAAATATACAAATCAATAAAATATATTTTTATTGTTAAAAAATTATTAAGAAAATATAATTTACATATCCTACTCTATATATATAAACCTTAACCTTTTTTTTTTATTTGAAAGCAGACTTCGAACAAATATTTCAATATTTGAATAAAAGTAATATTTAAGTTAAATTTATATTTTGTGAATAAGACTGAGAAATTCTTTTTATAGAATATATAAGAGTAGATGAGAAGAATGAGAAACGACAAAAGAAAATGGCTACAGATAAAGATTTATAAACTTATAAAACAATGGTATGATATATAAAGAGAGAAAGGAATTGGAATCTGATTACTACCCAATTTTATAACTTTGGCATGTGCATTTGCCGGATACATGATCATCACCATAACTCTCTATGAATCATATAAACAATAATCATAAAAAATTGTAATTTTTTAACTAACCACTTAAAGTACAAAAATTAATTCAACCGAAATAAAATATAAAATATTTTGCATTATACCCCCAAATTAAGAATATTGTGCATTAATGGGGAAGGACAATTTACATCATATCCTCAGTCATCTATTTATGTTAACTCATAATTTACAATTCTTTATTCACACTATAATCTATTTAAATTAATATAAATAATTTAATTAATTGCTTTTTATATAATTATATAATTAAAGCATTTTTATACAATCCAGTTGAGTGAATTTTCGACAATAAGTACGGAAGTTTCCAGAACTTCTTCTACTGAGAAAGATGTGTAAAACCAGTGCTTTATTTTTCCATTCCTTTTGTTTGAAAAAAAAATTCTCTCGCACTTAAACTTTTTTTTCTCGTTTTCTATAACCTGTCTTTCATCGATCAAATTTTCTAATAGAATAAATTTTTATCTTTATATAAATTCATTTTCTCTTAATTCTTTTCATACTTGATCATCAACATTAGTGAAAACAATTTAAAATGATGATTTTTCCAATCTGTTTAATCACGTACCTAAATTTGGTTGTGTTTGAATTTCTTATTATATACAGTTAATTAAAATAATTTCATTGTTTGAAATTTTAAATATTGAAGATAAACATTTTACATTAGAAACTATGATTTTGATAGAACTATAAAACAGATGATATTTGAATTAATTATTTAAATTGTTTAAAAACTTTATTAATACAGTTCTTATAAAAATATCTTTGAAACTTATTAATTTTATAATTAAGATTGATTTTTTTAATATTTTCATTTAAGTGAAATAATTTCGTTTAAACTAGAATATAAAGAGAAAAAGAGATGTGTCCTAACTTATCTCTATCATGTAGAATTATTGACGTAATTTCATAGAGTTATTCAGTGTGAATGACACATGAGGAATTTAGGCCACATAAAAGAATGAAAAGACCTAAAATGTAAAAGATCATAACATGAGTGATAAATTTGAATTCCTATATACCATCTTTTTTCCTTTTGTTTAAATATCATCATCTACATTGAGAAAATTATATACTTTGTAAGAAGTTTGTACAATTTAGGTAAGAGTTTTGATTTATAAAAAAAAGGAATCTACTTCAACCAATATACCCTTAAAGATGACCATAATAACGTACAAAATACACTCTGACCATGGTATCAGAGCCATGGATTAAAACTTATCATAGCAAAATTTGTTTTTTTATTGACTCAATGAAGATGCTAAAATTTTATCTATTAATGTATAAAAGCTTAAGGTGACCAAATACATTATAATTAGAAAGATATATTTATATATAAATTTTTATATATAAAAAAAATATTTGAAAAGAAATACTAGAAGAAATAAATAATGAACAATTATAGTGACAAAAGATGTGTTTAGAGACCAACTCCTATGATTGTCAAATTATTGGTAACTAATGTCAGTGACCATTATAGATACCAATTCGTAATAGAAATTAGCTTTAATTGCTTACTTTGTCCTTAATTTCGCTTTAGTGTGTCAATTAGGTCTTTCCTTTTAAAAAAGTTTCAGTTTCATCTACACTTGGTATAATTTGGCTCAATTAGGTCCAATTCTAATGACGATGTTTAAATAGATAAGGTTGACTTATTTTTGAATCTGTGTTATGCATATTTTTCTGTCGTAGCATTGTTTAAGATATTGATTGTTACGTATGAGCCAATAAGAGGATGACGTGGAATTAGAATTTACACTTGAAAAAACAAACTTAATGCGAATAGAATTAGGAGTCACCACCGGTCACTACCACGACAAACTCTCTTCAACCTCAACCTATCGCAACACAATAAAGAACCATTCAAATTCACAGAATCAAGAATCCCAAATTTATAGCCACAACGTCTTCTTCGTTGCCACACTTGCTAAATTTTGAACAAAAAACCAAAAACAAAAATATCTCAATAAAAATCAGAAAAAAGAAGGAAGAATTGATTCTCCACAAAGACGAAACAAAAACAAAAATTATTAGGAGTCTTCCTTATCATTGTCATTGTTCCTTGAGCCACTGACTTCTAAAAAAGAAATAAGAAATTTAAGATAAAAAGTACGAGAACAACAAGTCTCAAAAACTTCAATCGATATTTAATTTATAAATTAATATTTAAATTAGTCACTAGATTTACTAATTATTTTTAGTTACTAAAATTAATTATTATTTAAAAATTTCCTTATATTGAAATTGATAACTACACAATTCTTATCCTTAATTCTTTTTGGAGTGAGATTAAAATGTTGGTAATCTCGATAATAAATAAAACTAATTATTTATACATAAATGAATCTACATATCACTTTTTAAACTGGTGTTATAAATTGAGTTAGATTGAGGTAGACTTAAATTTTATTTTTTAACTATTAAAATTTCAAAATAATATTTTGTTTTGATATTTGAATTTTGGTTAGTTGAATTTAAATTTATGTAGTATAATGTTAAGTTTAGAGATGGTGGAGATGCATGTATATCTATGTAGAGAAAAGTTGAACGAAATAAATGAATGAATGTGATTGGATCTGAAAAGCTGGGTGGGAAAAGAAGGAAAAGAGGATATAAATTTTGAGTGCACTTTGGATTTCAGAGTCTACCTCTTACCAGATACTATTAATTAATCACAACAAAAGAAATCACTTTTCTATAATGTTTATCTCTCTCTCTCTCCATCTATATACATATAATGAACATGTAAATCGACTACTATTGCCCTACATTTACATTTGTAACGTAACTCGTGTATGTAACATAGGCTTTAACTTGTAAAATGAAATTTATATTTGATTTATATATTATAATTTCATCTTACGTGAGATTTCCAATAATAAAGAAAACAACATTTTTTTCCTTAGGAATATGAAATAGCATAAACTATAATGTTGTGAAAAGAAAAGAAGAAGCGATGGATATGTAATATTGTGATAAACGAAGAGAGTATAAAAATATTGATAAGCACGCGCATGCAGGAGTATGATAGTGAGAAAAATATAAAAAAAAAATGAATAGTTAATAATTTAGAAAGTGGACAAGATTGAAGAAAGAAGCATGAAAGGGAAGATGAGATGGTGTTGTTGCAGAGATTAGTTGTTTATTAGGATATTGTGGTCCAACAAGAAGATTGAATGATGAGCTCCAAAATGAGGTATGAGTCTAGGTTTATCCTTGGCAGAATATGGTAATCGCTTGACAAAACTAGAGAAAAGACGCGTGTCCCTGTCATTAACTTTACCTATCATCATTAGTCACTAAGCAATATTTTTCAAACTCAAATATTCGTCGTTTTATCAACTTAATGCCACAATTTCAAAGCCTAATAAAAAGAGAATATGAACACACTTTAGGGGATCTATATAAGTAAGCAAGGATTATGTTTAATAAAGTATGTCTTTCATTATTTGAAAACGACACTTGCTTTTACATCTCTTTTATAATCATATATAAGATATCTATGCCTTTTAATATTATATCGGTTGGTGCGTTGCCTATATTTTAATATTATCAGCTCTATGTAACTTCAAATCATTAATACTTATGTTATACCAGTCATTTCGATTTATTTTAGCAAAGTCGTCAACACTAACATGGTTTAATAGATATTTTAATTTATTTGCAACTTCACATATGTCTGCTTTAATTTTTCTCTGCCCTATTTGCCTTTCCAATTATTCTGAAATCTATCCACAATATTGTACTATTCTCAACACTAACCAAAATCTTCCTAAAACAAAAATTGTCGTGCTAGAGAATACTAAAACAATTAATAATTTAGGAAAGATAAATGTATGGGTGATTATTGTTTGAATCATTTTGATTTTGATGTAAGGAGAATTTTTGTATTGATTAAGTATAATATGGATAATATATAATTTTATTAAGATTTAATTATTTGGATGATTTTTATTTTGGTGGGAGTGTATAAATTTCGTTTTCGTTTTTAATGTTTTCAATTTCGTTCCATCAATTCAGTTTTCTTTTGTTGAGTTTGTTCAAAACTGTTAATGTTGATTACTTGTGCATGGTTTCTGACAATTCATAAATATGTGATACACAGTTGTTTTGTAAGGTGGAAATTTGGACGGACAAGAAAAATATGAAAATAAAAAAAATTGGAATAAGGTCTTCTCTTCGGAATTCTGTATGATTTGGGAACTTTGTGTGATTTAAAAATTATGTATGATTTGTAAATTAAAAGTGAAAAATTGAACTTCTATTGTCGGGAAGTGGATTGGATTTTTGATTGAAGGTGCGTATGCCTTCAATATGTATTATTGTGAAATTTGATTTTGGGTTTTTGTTCCGATCATTGTTGGGTTTAGAATTAGTGTTTTTTATGTTTTGTGTCATTCAATGTTGCGTATAATTGAGTCAATACTTGTTTATGGAATTAGTTGTTAGTCGTAGTTCTCCATTCCGTGTAAAGTGTTAAGATTATATATATATATATATATATATATATATATATATATATATATATATATATATATATATATTTTCGTTGAGATGGACGAGTCGGTTTTTGAAGTAGTGTTTTTTCATGGCGGAAAATTTGTGAATAACGAATCATTGAAATATGTTAGAAAAAACAATATTTTATCATTTGACACCGATAAACATAATTACTTTGAGATTTTGTCCATTTTGAAGAATATGAGCTATTTCAATGTGAAGGAAATGTGATATTCGGTAGGTGGAGATTTTATGTTGGAAGGAAGGTCGAAATTCTTGTGTGGTGACAAAGGTGCATATCATATGGTGAACATTGCCACACTTAACAGTCAAATTTATGTGTATGCTATAACATAGTGTTTGAACCTCAAATATTAAACATGTTGAAATATTTTTCTCGTGAGGGTGATGGTAATAAGGGTGGTTGTATGAACAAGGTTAAGGGTGAGGATGAATGTGAACTCGAAGTTGATGTGGAGGGGGAGAGAGAGGGTGAGGGTCAACTTATGATTGTTGTAAAGAAAGAGAGGGTGAGTTTGATGTGCAGGATGGGATTTAGGTTAACGTAAGGTTGTTGTGGACGGAAAGGGTAACTGTGAACAAGAAGTTGATGTGGCAGGTGAGAGTGAGGGTCAACCTGAGGTTCGTGTAGAGGGAGAGGAGGATTGTACAAATGACGTTCATGTGAAGGGGAAGGGTGAGACTGGAGTTGATGCGAAGTGGAGGGTGGGACAAAAAAAAAGAAAGAAAAGATGATCAAAGTCTTGGGAAATAAAGAATGATGAAACACAACTAAAAGAAGGTGGAACACGTAAAAGATATAAGATAAATAAATAACTTGAACACAAAAGAACTAGTTACCCACAAACCCCTCAAATAAAAGACCAAACAAGCCCATCAACCACACAACGAACATGCATACCTCCACCACATCCTGAAACAATTCAACCAACTCACAAACTTCAGCAGACCCCACAATATCATCTAAAGGAATTCAAATTACTACATGTCAATTTCAATAAACCCAACAAATTTAACCAACTGCAAAACTCATCATTAGAGAGAAATTCTCATTTAGGAGGGGCCTAGTTTAGAAGTCGTGTAACTTTATTTATGTATATTTTGGAACTATGTATTTGGAACTTCGCAATGCATTTCGTCCTATTTTGGAACATATAATTTGAAACTTCAATATGTATTGAAAACCTTATTCATTTGAAGAACAATATTTTCTATTGGAATTTATTTGGAATTAATATAATATGTATTTACAACCAAATTTAACTTTTATCTTTATGTGTATATTACTGAAAGTTTTGATTCATTTAATAAGATCACATTACAAAAACATATAACTAAATAAATCAAATTTAATACAGCCCATAAAACACATTACTTGCTAATGACAACACATGTCACTTTTGCAACATTCCATGAAATTTTAAATAACACACAAACAAGGATTATATTAATCAAAATTCAAAAGATATATCATCACTATTAACAACTTAACCATTTTGTATAAACTTAACCATTTTGTAAAAATCATAAAAGATTTTTCAAGATTATAGATCTTTCTTCTTTATCACTAATAATAATATAATTTTCGTTCTCATTATCTTCATGAAACCATTTAAAATAATTACACACTTTAAAATCTTCATTCTCACTTCATTATAAAAAAATATCCAAAAAAAAACAATTTTTACTAAAAAGGAAATACTCATTGTTAGAACACAAATAAATCCAATGAAATGTAATATATATTACTCATTTTTATGTATTGTAAAACTCAAAATTACATTTAAAATCCTTACCATATTCGGAATATATGTAGACTTACATACTCCTTGAATTATAACTGACCCAAGATATTTTCCTACATATGTCTCCCTTCTGGCCTAAAAAGTCATACTGGAGGGCAATAACTTGCTAGCAGCTCAAAGAAAGGTAAGAAAAATTAAATTAATGCCAATAGCAGCAAATTAATAAATCTGTCAGTGGTAACATAACCCAAAATATTTACTAGATTTGTAACTGAGACAAATCTCTTCCATCACCAAGGCCAACTCTAAATACCACCATGTCATTTTCTATTTAAAAAGCACACATATCTTGTACATAACTACTTAGTACACGAGTGGAAAATAATGCCTTCAAACTATCACTGTCAATTGAAATTTTTAAAATAAATGTACTTACTTTTTGTTCTTATCTTTTCTGGATACACATTGAAAAATCATAATGATAGCACACAATTAACACTGCATATTCAAACTTTGCTAATCTTGTATTAACGGTTTGATTGTAAGATATTGTTCATTTGTCAATAATTAAAAAAACTATAGTACTTAATAAAAGCGATGAAAGTTCTGAGGAATTATTTAATAAACACGTCATATCAACCATATTATAAGTGAATTGTTATAATTCAATTAGAACTAATTAAAATTAATAAAATAGTATTTTATATATATATTACTAATTATTTTTTAAAGATTGTAAGCATACAAATGGATAAAACCATTAACCAGTTATTTGTCAATATCATAATAAAAATAAATAAATTTGATAAATAGACAAAGGATAAAACCATCAATCAACGTTAAAATTTAACATTATTCTCTATCTTTATAATAAAAAACTATTTTTTCTTTTCTTTTTAAACACATCACCTCTTTTGTTAGGAAGTGTGTTGCAGCATCCTCGGTTACATGTACATAAAGATCGTATTTGTCCAAATCAGTAATGTTTTCTGAGAGCAACATCAATGTATCAATCGCAATATTGATGGGTATAATGAGTGGTGGAGCTTCAAAATAAATTATTGGAAAAGGTTAAATATTTCCAAGTTATAAGGTTGATTTGAAAGTTTTTAAAGAAATATGATAAGGTTAATTTGAAAATTTTAAAAGGAAAGACGAAAAGGGTTATGAATTCAATTTCTTTTTATAATAAAATACTAATAATTAAAGTTTGCTAATAAAAGAAAATATCACAATTCTCTTTTCTTTCTATCCTTTTTCTCTTTTACTTAAAATAATCTTTTTCTATTCCAATTTTTTTTCCTTCAAAACATCTTCCTTACAAACAAATGTATATGGCCATCACATTACTCATCTTATGTTGATGAAATGCACCTGAATTTAAGTAAAGTTTTTAGTTAGCATACAAATATAGCTGTATGTTTTTTATGGCATCGAAATGTGTGTGGAAAAACATGTTCATCAATTAATTTTCATAAAAACTTTAGTTAGTTGTTTCCAAAACTTTATGTTTGGTCTTCCTCTATCTACATGTTGGTTCGGGTGGGGATATTGAAACTGTTTATCACCCATAATATTGCTTGCAATATTACTAGTAAAAAAAGTTCGAAATTGAACTCCAATACAGTGACGTAGAATGTTGACTCCGTCATAACATATTTTATTGGTCGTAATTATTTATTAAAAAACATATCTTGTATGAAAAAACACTCAATTTGTCTTGTTAATGAAGGAAAAATATAAATGGGTGAATTTAGTTATCTTTGTTTATTCCTTATGTTTTACGGTGAATAGCAATTTGAACCTCCGCACGAGTGCAATAATGAAACTATTGATCTTGAGAATCCCAATAGATAGAACAAAAAGTCAACACGGACTAACACAGAAAAAAGAATATTATAATTGAATAGCTTAATTAATTTGGAAAGCACATGAGTCATAAGATTCCTCTCTGTGCTACCTGAACAGGTTGCCTCTTGCAAAGTTGTCATCTTGTAGCAACTAGCTATAGGAAGATGGCAAGAGGATAAGAGAGTGGTTGTGTTTTTACTTTTTCTCACTGTTCATCATTTTTTTTTATACAAACCCTAGCTAAAGCCTTATTACCGTATTCTCCTCCATCATTATTACAATCTAGAAAGTCAACATTTTAAAAATATTGTTATATATCAAATAATTCAGTGCTTGCTTTCTAAGTAATCTAAAACATCAGTCATATATATTTAATGCTTTTAAAATGTCTCTATGAGAATATATATGGTAGAAGAAAAATACTTCAAATCATGCCATTTTTAACCTATTAAAAACAGACTAATATATACTTAAGATTTCGATAGCTGTATAAATTAAGAAATAATTTAATCTATATTTCTTAATACACCCTAAATTAATTTGATACATTTATTATTTTCATTGCAATTTTTTCTGTTATAAAAAGTAGTAATATGTGTGTTGAACATTAATTGACAAGAATTGACAAGTTAACTTAATATGCCCTATCTTCTTTAACTAAATCACTTTTCCATTCTGATAAAAATCAAGAATTTTGTCTATTACAGCAATAGATGGGTTGTAAAGTCAATGGTGAAAAAAATGAAGAAAGTTCTCCTACTCGACTAATTAAAAAATGGAGGAGGAAGAAGAAGAAAGTGAAAGTAGAACTACACAGTGATTCCGTGATATAAAATGAAAGTAAAGGAAAATTACAAGAGTTGCATGTGAGCATTTTTTATTTTATTAAACTGTTATGGGACCTCATTATCTCTCTCTCTCTGTGTTTGTCTGTCATCTTCAATTTACACTTTACACATTATAAATATTCAAGAGCGCTAAAACATGTACACCCACTACAACTTCTTGTGCTTTGCTGGCCCATGTGAACTGTTGCTAACGATCTTAACTCTGATCCCAGTTCATGGCGGCCGGAATGTGACCCACAACTCCAATGATCTGCTTTTAAGCTGGCCCATGATCAGAAAGTGTGTCAGATAGGTACCTTGTGCACCACCATGCTTTTAGATGGGTCATTATTAAAGAATTGAATTTTATAGTGCAGGTGTTTCTGGCATGCCCTTTAGTGTGTATCTGCTATGAAAACCTTTCAGTGACATCTCCTAACCCCAAATTGGAAATTCCAAATTAAATAATTAAAACCCCCAAAAATAATTAAATTCAAATTCAAATTATAAATTATAAATTAAAAATTAAAATTAAACTCTCCATCCAATCAGAAACTTCCTTATCTTGTCTCATTCAACTGTGTCCACTGAAGAAAGTTTATTTGTCGCAATCTCATAACGGCTCCCTCCTTCATCTTCCACACTCTCTAGATCTCCCTCTTCATTCTCATTCTCTTCTACTTCTTCATCATCATCATCTTCTTCTTCTTCCTCCTCTCTCTCTTTTCTTTCGTATTCACTTTCACTGTTCTCCTTCACTCCACCTTGCTCGTATTGCGAGGGAGGTCTCCACTGCTGCTCCGGTTGCACCATCAAGGGCTCCATCATCTCATGTGGCTTCATATTCAGGAATGAAACGCCAAATGGGTTCTGACTTTTGCTCTTTTCTTTGTATAAGGCGTCCAGTTCGTGAAAATAGGGACATGTCTTACTATTCTCTCGCCTGTGTTTGTTGCTTTCCTTCACTTTCTTGAAGTACTTGTTGATGTTCTCCCACTTCTCTTTGCATCTCTTCGCACTCCTGTTGTACCCGAGCCTCAACATTCCTGCTGATATGTCCTCCCATAGTGGAGCCTTTGGTCCATTTTCTTGGTATTTGGTTTCAAGACTCGTCCTCAGCCTTATCAAAGCATGAACTTCAGCTTTCGGCCACCTAGAAGAAGATAAAGAATTCAACGAAGTAGGAGTGGTAGCAACAACGCAAATAGCAGTAGCAGCAGTTGTAGGAGTAGCCGCAACTGCACTGTGACCATTATTCATTTTCTGAATTTCAATATTGTTATTATTTGACATCACCAATGGTATTTGTGGTTGCGGTGGTGGTTTCACTTGTGATACTTGGGGTGGAGGTGGTGGTTGTGACGGCGGTGTTTGGAGGAAATTGGCACCGGTTTGTGTTGAGGGGTTCTGGTTCTGGTTCTGACCGGATAACTGTTGCAAAAAAGCAATAACTGCTGCATTTTTGGCTGCTGCGGTTGATCTTTCTTGGACAAGAAGTTCGTGTTCTCTATTGATCCTTGCCATTTCTTGGATCCTCCAAGCCTCTTGCTGTGCGACGTGTTCTCTCTCCCTTTTGTCTATGGCTTCCAGGAACCTCTTTTGCATTTCCTCTTGCTTGGCCAGGACTTGCCTTGTGAGCCTCCTGAAGTAGTCCTTCCACTTTCTCTTCTTCCGGTACTTCTCTTCCAAGTCTTCATCAGAGGCGGTGGAAGAAGAGGTTGAAGTGGTGGAGAAGAGGTTGTTCATGTTAGGCAAAGAGTAAGGGATGTCGTGGTTATTGTTGTTGGGTTGCGGAGGGTTTCTAGGGTTGGTTTGTACTGTTGGAGAAGTGGTGGTGGCATTGGTAGGTGGTGGTGGTGGTGGAGGTGGTGTGGGAGATATTGGTGTAGGGTTTGTGGAGGGAACAGTGGTGGTGACATAAGAGATTGTTGTTGTATCACTAGGCCTTGTTGGCGGAGGTAATAATGCAACCGTGTTTGTTGTTGTCAAAGTGGGTTGTGGTTTTAACGGGTAAGAGACTATGAATTGGTTCTCAAGTGCTTGTAATTGATCAAAAAACTTGTAGGTTTTTCCCTCCTGTTTCCCGCTTCTACTCTCTTTCGTTCTTTTGTGGTACTTGTACACATTCTCGAATTTCTCCTTACATTTCTTCGCGCTTCTGTGGTAACCCAGTTCTGCTAGTTTCCTAAACACATATAAATAGAGAGGGAGGGAAACAAAGAAAGAGAATGATCAAATTTTATCATGAAATACATATGTCTGTTGAAAATACTGAAAAGAAAATAAAAATAAATAAAGCTACTTCCTTTCACGTAAAGAAGGGTAAATTTTTAGACGGCTTTGCCGTACTGATGAAAACATGAGGGTAGTTGATTCCTAAAATAGTACTCAACAATAAATAAGACGCAGAAAATATAAACTGAGAGGCTGAAACCAAAAAATGACAAACATAAACTCAACAAAATTCGATCGACTCCAAATCCTGCATAAACTTACAAGTTTCATTACAACTATTGATTCGTTGTATATGTATGTAACACAAGATTGAGTTAGAAGAATTTCAGACATGTGGGTGATCTTGATACTGCGGATTTTAACAAAGATGATTAATTAATTATTATCTTCTACGCAAACATAAAAATATAAATATAAATTATAATGTTTCCCCCGCTCCCTCCCTCCCAATTGGTTTATAAAAAAAAACACAGCGACAGGAAATGGGTCTGAAAAACTTTTTGGTTTCGAAATTGATGAAGAGTTCATAAAATCTCCATGCATGATCATGAAGAAACTAGCTAGCTTCCAGCATACATAGTTTCTTCAAAACGGGAGAAGAAAAAAGCAGCAAAGACGAAGATAGAGAAACTGATACACCAAAAAGAAAAAGAAGAAACCAGAAAATAGAGAGATACTTGAATAATGAATTCAGTTAAATCACACGTCTGGTTATATCTATATCTATATATAGATAGATATTGATATTGATATACTTATTTTTGGGTGTGGGTGTACCTTGCAACTTCTTCCCAAAGTGGACCCTTAAGACTTGAATCACGAAATACAGCATCCATATCCGACCTTATCTTCAAGAGAGCCAAAGTTTCTTGGCGGGGCCATCTGTTTCCAGCATATGAGCTGTTGATCTTGTCACCTTCTTCTTCTTCTTCTAAGCCACCCTCTTTTCCCTTCTCTTCACCGGAAGTTGCATCCATCATAATCACCTCGCCACCGTCATGCGCCGCCACAGCCTCACCAGAGGAGGTTTCCATGGTTGTGTTTTCTCCAAGCTGCATATAGAGAGAGAGAGAGAGAGAGAGAGAGATGTCCCTACCTAGCTAGCTAGCTAAGCAATTACAGCTTGAGAAAAAAAAGGGAATATATCAGAAAACAAAGGGAATAGTATAGTCTCTCAGGGGTTTTATTGTGCGCATGGAGAGAGGATGCTTTTGTGGGGGTGAATAGATTTGTTTATTTTTGGGTGGTGGGATCTGTCAATTTCATCTTAGAAAAATGCAAATATTACCCTTTAATTAAGCTCTCTTAACTTTTCCTTGCTGTATCTCTGCATAATTATTATTGTTCCTCTTATTTTAATTTTTATGATTAGGGCTGTGGAATCTTCGCTCATTTTTTATTTCTATTATTTTTTTATGGTCTTCCCTTGGATTCAAAAAAGAAACTCAATATTAGAGGAGTCGCTTTGGGTTCTCTTATGTGTGTCATACGTTAGTGCTGGAAAAAGCAAAAGAAAAGCTAAGAGATATATTATAACATGGATCCTTTAAAGGGAAACTAATAATCATAAAAATTAAAAAGATAATACTATTAATTTATATTACCATTAATATTAATATTAATATTTTTTGTATGCGTATATCATATATATTTATGAACAAAAATTAAATATATACATGTAGTAGTGGGAACAGCCTGCAGATAGGGACGATGTAGATGATAAGTTGGGCCATGTAGGTCAGCTTTGCTTATTGGGAGCTTTTGGAATTGAGTGGCATAACAAATTCTCAAATTACATATTTGTCCATGCCAAGTATATCATTGACCTTTAATTAATCACATTCATAAACTCTCAATCCCAACCTTCCTTTAACAACGGTATAATCAACTTTTGTACTTATCATTAGGTGCTTTTACTCCAATTACATATATGTCTATTATTTACACTCAAAAAACAAAACTATCAATTACTAATATTTTATGATTTATATATCAATAGAGTAATATCTTTTGCTAATTAAACTCTAATTACATTTATAATCATCTCACTTCATGTTAGTCTAACTTCACTTAAAAGTCGAAATCGGAAAGAATGCAAATAATTTAACTTGGAATTTATCATATAATCATTTGGGTATGATTTTCTTTTTTCTTTTTTCAAACATATTGGAATATTAATAAAGATGAAATCTGTAGTTAAGAAATAGTACTCTAAGAACACTAATTAAAAATGACTTAACATGTTTTAGTGAAGAATTTGAATTATTTGTGTGGGTGATTTAAATACTAATTTTGACGTGGTGATGAATTATTGTAAGTTTTATTGTGAGATGAATTAATTAGTCGTGGGTAGATAGATGGTAGAAGTAGGTCTCTTTGCGAAGACGAAGACCATTTATGAAGGGAAGTAACTGGTGACAAATTCAGTTAGCTACAACCTAACACAATAAATAGAATGAAGTTTTGGATAACTAAAAATGTTGTAACTCCACATGTTTCACCAATTATTAAAATTTGCATTAGGGACCATCCACAATGGTGCGTACAATGAGGTGACTGTACGTGCAATACTTATCACTAACTATATAGAGTTACTCAGTCAATTCTTCTATCTTTTTTCTCCCTTCAATGTGAATAAATGTTCAATTAGAAATTAGATGTAAAAGAGAAGAAGATGATAAAGTGAGCTTTATTTTCATATTTTGTATTTTTTGGATCTAAGACTTCACCATTAACTTGTAATGACCCCACAACGTGCCTCAACGTGGTGGACTTTATGACTCAATATTATTTTATTTGGCATTTTACCGGAAAAGAAATTAGTATGCTTTCACATTTCCAACTTCAATCAAAATCACCATTTTCATCATTTACTCTCACATCAAACTAACCACCACCAACTATACGAATGTACTAATGTTTCTACATTTAGAAAAAAATAATTAAATATCAATAAAACATCAAATTATAACAAATATATATATAGCGAGTTGCGTGGAGTTTTTAAACAGTATAAATACATGCATACCATTAATATTTTAATCGCCAACTTAACGAATTTATAAAAATTGAGATTATTGATTATTAATATTGTTTAGTTTATTCTAGACATATAAAAAGCTACACGATAATATTTTTAAAAAGAAACAAATTATTATGTTATCTCTCTCTATTAGTAATAAAGATATTATCAGTTAATTGAGAAAAGAGAAAACCAAATGATGTGGGTCTTATGCGTCGAAGCTTTATCAACAACCATGAAAAATGTATTTTTTGATTAAAAATTGATTTGGATGAAATGAGATATACGTATGCATAGTGAGAAAGAAGAACCGCGAAGCAAAAAATGATTAGAACTCAATAATTGAATGGATATAATGCCCAAGAGTGGGGTCCAAATTATTAATTATTTATAAGTCCATTTATCAGCATTATTATGATTTATTTCTAATACTTTTATTTGAAGACATGTATAATTTAAAAGGGAAAAGAAAAAGTAAAAGAATAGGGTAGAAATTTAAAAGGGTACTTGATGTTGAAGAGTGGAAGAAGTAAGGTAGGTAAAGATGTATGAAAAACGATGAAGGTGACACGGTGTAAAAAGTATTGGTGTATATCATGAAATTATATTATATGGTTATATGATTGAAAAGTGAACCAGAGAGAGTTTTATTCTATGTTTATTTTATGTGCATTTTGTTAATTTATGCGTATATGTTAGCTGGTTTGTTTCGTATTGTCGACTCTATATATATTGTGCGCTGTAAATACGAAACATTTGTAATATTAATTATTATTACTTTTATTATTCCTTGTGTTTATTTTATCTTTGAACCACCTGCATTATGCTTCTATAATGTGCATGCATATGCAACATTAATTGATGATGGCAAGGAATCTACTAAAGTTTCGTGGCAGCCAAAAAGAAGACATAAATCATAAGAATATGAAAAGAAGGAGAAATTCATTTTAGTCGCAACTTTGATAATAACATTCATCCTAACCTAACACATCAAATAATCGCAAGGATGATATATCTATATACCAAATTTTTATATATAAAAAATGAAAATAATTTCTTATTTTCCATCAAAAATAAAATACAAAAATTTAGGATACACAAAAAAAATAAATAGTTATTCATATTTTATACTTTGGTTCATATATACCGATTGTCAACTGTTGTTCAGAATTCATTGTCGTATAACTGATCATTATTTATTTTTAAAGCTATAATTTTCAAACTCGTATTTAAAACCATATTGAATATGAAAATCAAATTTTATATAATATAGTAATGTTGAGCTTAACTTTGAAAAATACAACTTATTTCAATTTTCTCGTGTGACACGTAACTTATCTTGAACCAAATTTAATTTAGTTATTTTATTCTTTATTTTTATGTAATGATATTTATTGATGTAATTTAGTTACTTTTTTCAGTTGTTGACATGACACGATATTTTCCAAATCAATAAATTAAAATTTATGAACTTAAATTCTGCGTCGTCATGATATATGATTGATAATTAGTTTGCGCAATTTTTTTTCATAAAGTATTTCTCAAACGAGCATAAAAAATAGTATTCAAAACTTAATAATGTTATCACATTTTAGTTTATTCTTATATATTAAAATAAACAAAACTTACATTCTCGATAACGAAAATTTCCCCTATCAAGCTTCGTTATATTTTTTTTCAACTTATCTATATATGATTTTTTAACTTGTAATCTTGTCCATATTTTTTTTTCATTTATTTGCAGTGTTTTTAATTCATTTCATGAATTATTTTGCTCTCTATTCGTATGGCTTGTCCATGTTCTTTTTTATGACTTCTTCATATATTCTTCACATTTTTTAATGGTTTAATCCGTCCATTCATTTTTAATATTTTCCATATTCTATTTTTTTCATGTTTTTCGTAACATTTTATTCATATTTAGTTTTTATAGTTTTCCAATTATTCAAGTTAAGAAATATGCGCCAATCATGGTTAGATATTAAAAAAAAAGTTAAATATGTTTTTAGTTCCTATATTTTGGGACGATTTTGGTTTTAGCCCATTTTCAAACTAAGGTATAATTTAGTCCTTTAACTTTAGAAAACTCTGGTTTTAGTCCTTTTTACCAAATTTTTTTAACTTTATTTGTTGTTTCAAGCACGTTTCATTATAGTATTTGAATTGTTTATACTGTTTGACACATTTTTACTTCAATGTTAACTGAGAAACACGTTTGAAACAGCAAATAAAATTAAAAAAATTTGGTAAAAATGACTGAACCAAGAGTTTTCTGAAGTTTAAAGACTAAATTGTAGCTTAGTTTGAAAATGGACTAAAACTAAAATTGCCCCGAAGTATAGGGACTAAAAACATATTTAACCCAAAAAAAATGATGTACATTATTTTTTTCATTAATTAGATAAAATTTTGGGGATGAAAAACTGCAAGGACTAATTAAATTAAATGAGAAAAACTGAAACTAGGAGAATGAAAACTAATCATAAATCAAACCACATGAATAGATAATATTTTATCTAAATAAAATTATTACCATCATTAAACCATACCAGCACACAAAATCAAATCACATATTAGTTTGATTACTGTATCAGAACAATCTGTTCCAGGCTGCCTTGAAATTATAATCATTTAGAGAAGATTAGAATAATTAGATGAAGCAAAGTGGTTTTTACCCAGATGACATAACAGTGAAATTAATTCTTAATTAGGTATAAAAAAATTAGTGTTGATAATTAAGATATTTGTTTGAATGAAAGAAGAATGATGCTTAACGTGGAGGGCATGTGGTGTGAATGTTCCTGCAAATTATGTCATCCATGTGGTTTAACCTTCGACTTTATTAATTACTGAAATTTTCTCCCTTTTTTAATTAACTTCTCACAGTTTTTCTTCCTTACATGGCAATTGTGGTGAACATGTATAACCAGAAAGTGATTAATAAATTCTGAAAGGAGTCGATCATATTTGTTGATCCAATCGCATTCATTGGTGAATATATTATTCTACAATACTATAATCATCAAGCCAGGTTATCTTTCCGTGAAGGAAATCTTATGATTGTGACCCATTAACGAAGGATTACATTAATAATTTCATTAATCTCATCATGCTCATTTCGGAGGGATTCTTAATCCATATCTTGCTTCATTAAACAAAATAGCCTCTGTTTTAACTAATACTGCTAATTCTTCAGCTTAATCATTCAATCATGGAATCACTGCCACATATACATGCACCTCTAACTTCAAACTAAACTTTAATAAATAAATAAATTAATTAATTATAGGTAGGGATGTTGAATTAACATAATGGAAACATTGATTACTTCTTCTAATTAACTTCAGAGAGATACATATCATGGAGTCTCTCCCTCTCTTTATTAATGGTATCGATAGATCGCTTTAAATTATATTGAAGCCATTCTTCAATCATAATAAATCGCAGACAATCAATATATGTATTTTTCTTCCTCTTTGATTTTCTTAATATTTAAGCACGAGAAAGTACATTGTAACACATTTTTTTATTATATTGGATGATTTTTTTTGAAATTACAAACAAATGGATGAATTCAACTCTTTGTTGTAAAACTCACTCATAATATCCTGTGATATTAGGGAACTTATAGAAAGAATGCGTTTGTGGTAGCTGCTCTCGTGTATAATAAGTTTTGGCATGCAGTGCTTCGATTAATTATCATTTATTTAAAATGTAGTTAATTTAATTAATTAAGATTAAATTTAGTAATAATTTTTTATTATTTTTCAAAAATATATTCAAAATTATTATGACTTGTGATTCTTTTTTATTGAATTGCTTTTCATCTAATTAATTAATATGAACTACCCATATTTTAAAGTTCTCACAAGAGGAAAAAAAAGTAAATTTATCTCATCAATTTATAACATTTACTGTATATTAAGTGGAAAATGTAAAATGATTAATGGAATTTTAATAAAAATAATAATTCATGTGGCAAGCAAATTTCGTTAAATCTCTTGTACAAAGGAATAAACTAATTTTTAGTAATCATTTTCATTGCTATTATGAGGATTTATTTTTTGGGCTAAAATAAAGAGTGTGAAAGAAATTGAAATGTGATAGTTAAATTGACATTTTAATTAAGTTATGGTTTATTTAATTGTGTGTTTGAGGTATTTTATTATTTCCTTAAGTTAGTTTTATAATTAAATAAACAAAATAGTTGTGTTTCAGATGGTGAGAATAGAAATTAGAGGTGGTGCATATATTAAAAATAGTTTGGGTTTTAGTTATATTTTATATCATAAATAGGTTCAACAAAGAGAAAGGGTGTACTTAGTATTCTAGTAAGGAGAAAATAATACTTTGGAAATCTCTTTTTTCTATTATAACTCACCATTTAGCAACATTTCTTTTCTTTCTTTTGTATTTCAATTATCCTTCCTCCTTCCAATACAGATTTAAAACCTTTTTTTTTTATGATAAGGGTTTCTTAGTTGGTTTTTATTTTTATGCTACTTTTTTTTCCTTCTTGTACTTCAAGGAAAACAAACTTAGGGTAAGAGAAACTACAATCTTATATAAAAAAAAAAAAAAGTGTGGGTAATAATGTAATGTTTTCCTTTTTTAAAATAATATTTTTATCATGATAGTAATATAAGCTAAATATAAAATAAAGTTTAATTATTCTATTTTTTTTTTTGTTTTTTAAGGTATTTCAAATAAATCAAGATTTGTGCATAATTTTGTTGATATTCACAAAATAGTTATTCAATTTTGTTATTCTATATCATTATATATATATATATATATATATATATATATATATATATATATTCAAATTAAAAATTATGTAAATGTTAAAATAATAATTAACGTTGTCTTAAATTAAAATTATGAGAGATAAATACACATAACATTATGAACTTGTTCGTGAGTCATTATGAAGTTGAAAAAAAGTGCCATAAAGGACATAATACGGGTACGTTTGAGTTTGAATTAATCTCAAATAAATCAGGTTGAAATTGTATTCTGACTATAAATAAGTACAACGATGGAATGAATTTCCATAAATTCATTGAGAATTCGCAAGAGACACGACAAAAGATATTTAATTAGATATTAGATCTTATTTAATATGAATAATGAATGAGTTATGTAAATTAAAGTTAGTGATGCAACATAGTTTGGACTTTGGACAATACGAGATAGTAACTATTAGCGGTGGATAATATTAGCTAATTAATGCTTTCAGTTATGCGAACACTATCACTTCGCTACATTATCAAAGCTACCAATAACTGCAAATTATAACGTGTTGGAAAAAACTCCGAGAGATCGTTTTTCAAGTTCACGTTTCAAATAAGGTGGGTGCACTGTATTCATCACCCAGAAATATGAAGCAAAAGCTTAATAAAAAAGGTTTTTAAGAGATAAAAATCACACGGTTAATATGTGTTTATAGCTGGTCGATCGGATACCGTAACGACAGTTGAGCAGAGTTAAAACTCAACTGATATTACAACGGCTATTGATGAGTGGTTAAAGATTACATTGATGATCACTAAGAGATAAATTAATTGATCAGATTTTTATAAACTCTATAGATAGAGGTTTAATTTAGAGGTAAACTCACTTTATTCATAATTTAATTACTTTATATCTTCAAAGAAAGATTGACTTAAACATCGAAATGTATTACGGAGGTGATCATCCCCGTACACCACTCCGTTACACAAAATAATAAAATATTTGACGGAGACAGAAACATCACATAGGTGACATCCTCGTTCCATTACAACAGAAACACATATGACAACTTAATTTACGTAATAAAAAATATATGGAAATCTAAAAATAGAGTAGGTTGTATGCATGTAGAGATTTTGAATTGCATGGGTAATTAAGCAGAAGAAAATGGTTAGGTGTAGGTTGTTAGTGTTTAGATAATTTAAGCGTATGAAATGGTAATAGATGTTGGTATTGTGTTGGTTAAAGGGCAATTATGTGGGAGAATTGAAGGGACCATGTTACTGTTTGGTTACCATTTGAAGGCAAACCAAGGGTAGGTCATAGCTAGGACCCTTCCACATGTGTCGCTTCACCAGTCACTGCTATCTCTATATAAGAGGAATTTCATCCAAACTTCAACCACTAATTTTCACTTACCTTAGTTTGCAGGGCTGTGCTATGGCTATCACTAGGGCTACCATCCCACACACACACATGCATTCAATCACACAGATACGCAATTTATGGCTTCTTAATCTCAAAACAGCAACAGAAAATGACGCTTTCTTTCTTTCAGATCTTTACTATTTTCGATCCATTTATATATTCACTCTCATTGCGATACGGGTTACCATAAATATCATTTTCATAACCCTTTCTGCAAATATTTAACTTACATTAAATATAGTTATATAGATGGTGCTCAATCACTCACTTTGCCAGACTTTAATTTATATCTCAACTCTTGAAAATACATCATAAAAATAAATCATCATAATAAATAAAATGTTACATAAAGTTTGGCGTGAAAAATATAATTTTTATTTAAACTAAACCTCCCTCACAGTACAAAAGTTTATATGAAGTTAACAAAATAATATAATAAAATTACATTTAAACATATGAATGGCTCCTCTTTCATGATGTCGATTATGAAAGCGAATTATGGTGAAGTTGAATAGATTATTAGAAATTATGTTTGGAAAGAGTTTTTGGAAGTTATGAAACAATAAAGGCATTACTGGATTACGCCATATATAACAAAGGAGGAAGCCCAAAAAGAAAAGTGATGCATTAATGGGTCATATAGAGAATTGCGTTGTTCTTATCTTTCAATGTATGTATTAAAGTAGGAATAAAAAAATTGGATGTGTTGTTTGGGTCTATTTAAAGAAGGCTGGCTCCTTCGTCCTACATCAATCATAATTTCTGTATGCACCTCAAAGTTTGTAAAACAACTTTTTGTCCTTTTCTATTTTATATTTACCAGAGAGTTTCATTGTTGTCCTTTTATTGCCTCATTTACAATGTTGTACTTCTTTGTGTCTCATGAATATTTATGATGTCATTTGAATAACAATGGAGGATCTCGACACTGCTTCTCATATTTATTTTGTTGCGTTATAGGGTAATCCAAAATGTAATTTTGAGATTATATCTTTTTATGGATTGAATATTTTGAAAGGTAAATATTGTAGTTTGGATATATAATTCCTAATTATACAACACGTTATTATTAAAGTATTGTTCTTTTTTAAATTATATGAAAAAATCATGAACAACAATGCAGGTGGAGTGAAAGTTATTTTGTGAATACCATAATCGCTAGTTAACAAATACATTAACAAGACATTTATATCTTATGAGATTAATAAGTTATGAAAAAAACAGTAAACAATTACATACAATTATTTTAAATATCTTTTATTTTTATTCAGTTCAAATAAACATACTATAGAATGCAATTCAAAATGGTTCAGAGTTTTTTTTTTCCTAGATTAATCCAAACTTATGTTAATTAGAGTGATATTCATATATCATAACTACTATCAAGAGTTTAATATTATAGTTATGATTTGTATTATATGATCGTCCCATAAATATATAGTTCATACTATGGTTTGACATATTACAAGAACAATCATAATAATAATTTTAAAATTGAACGGTTGTAACTGAAAGATTGAGTGCTCATCCTGCACAAGAATTGCATCTAATATTAATTAAATACATGTTTGAGGTAAAAAGGTAGGTAATGACATTTAGTACACATTAATTGCTTAAGTAGCAAAATCTTTATTAACTTTGACATCGTATTACCTCTATAGGTAGTCTTCTAGTGCAAACGAACAAATGACTTAGATTGTGATGATAAACACTTAGACATTCAACATCTTGTAATACAATTAAATGTTAAACTCCACTTCATACCTAAACATGATTTCTGAAGAGGTATTATTATGTTATTGTTAACTACATTATTATTTTATTTTTGAGATAAGTATTATTTTAATAGAAATATAGGTTAGTATTTATGTTAGTCCTATAAATACAATTAGCATATATATACATAATATTCACTATATAATTACTCGTACTTATCCTATTCTTAAAAATTTTAAATTCTTTTAATTACTTGAGGATGCTCAATATTCGCATAAGATCATCTTTGATTTTTATATTTAAGGAATCAAAAATTTAAATTTATCCCAAGGGCAGTGCAAATAACAATTAAAATCACCAATATGCAAACTCACTGGTCACACGGACAACGGAAGCTTGATGCATATGTAGATGTACAAAGGAGTATTTTGGTCTTTATTCACACTCCATGGAGAAAAAGGAACCCATTAGAAAAAAAAGTGTTAAAGTAGAAGCCCGTATCCAACCCAATCGATTGGATATTAGAGATTGAACCCATTGGACATCACACAACAATTAAGCCTTACCATTTTTGTTAACACCCCATATTTTCTTCTTGCACTTGGTAGGTATTTAAAAACTTTAAATTACCTATATAAGTCCAAAAAAAATATAGGTTACATAATTCAAAAACATGTTATGAATTATGCAATTTATAACTCAAAAATATTTAAAATTACATAGTTTAGAAACATATTTTAAATTATGATTAATTATTAGATTACATAATTTAGAAATCTTTTATATATTATAGATTAAAAATGCATTATAAACTATGTAATTCAAAATAAATTTCAAATTATATAATAAAATATATTTTCAGATATAAAAATATCTTTGACAATATACAATCCAATAGATATTTGAATAAAGAAATAATAGACCTTAGGTCGTGGTCTAATCTTTATTGTCTAACCTTTGGATCAACTATAGTAAAAGAAGGGTGTTTCATCCTCCACTTCCAAGCTTTCATCCTGCACCTTCAAATATTATCATTTTAACCTTAATTAATATTATTTTAATATTTTCTCTTTCTTCATAAAGTGATTCTGCACCCCTCTAATTTTTTCTCTTTCTTATTAAAGTCAAC
>NC_028358.1:39653147-39797965 GCF_000741045.1 Vigna radiata var. radiata | reverse complement strand
AAAATTGTATAGATTTTAAAGTCTATTAAAATGGTGTAGGATAACTATAATAAGAGAGAGAAAAATTAGAAGGGTGTAAGTTGACTTTAACAAGAAAAAGAAAAAGTTAGAGGGGTGCAGAATGACTTTATGAAGAAAGAGAAAATATAAAAATAATATTAATTAAGGTTAAAATGGTAATTTTTAGAGGTGCAGGATGAAAGCTTGGAGGTGGAGGATGAAACACCCGCAAAAGAATCGAGATGTTGTTTAGATTTCTTCATGGACCTATCAAAATGGATTTTGACTTCTGGAACACACTGAATGGGCCTAAAAATGGGCCAGTTTGTCCCTATGTTCCGAGTAAAATAAATAAGGGGGTTACTCCCTGTACCTCCCCAATTCTAACCTCCACCCCCCATTCCATTTTTAAAATTTGTTTTTATTAGTTTACTTTTTATATTAATTTTCAGATATTTTAATAATGGAATTTATATGTTTTGATGTATTATTTTTAAATATATTTTTAACGTATAAATGGGAGAGTGAGAGTTGCAGAGAGCGTTTGGAGGAGGAGGAGCGTTTCAAAAGCTTTGGTGGGGGTGGAGGTGAGAATACGAAGGAGAGGAATCTGAGTCTGTGTTTTTTGACTGAGGCAGACTGTAAAAGAGTAGGTTAACTTTAGTAAATAGGGGTAAAACGGTAAAAATAAAAAAAACATAAAGGTTAATTTTGTATTCAAAAAAAATCCAAAAAAATTGGGGGGTGGGGGTTGGAATTGAGGAGGTACAGGGAGTAACTCCCAATAAATAATGATGATTGGATTCGAATAATGTATTAAAATTTTATAAATATCCGATTCAATTTAAATTCATATTTTAATTTTTATAAATTTGTAAGTATATTTTAAATTTTAAATTTTATTTTTAATATGATATTATTTTATTAAAATTTAGTAGTAATTTATATAAAATCATAATTTCTTATAATAATCATTATCAAAATCATACATGTCATATTTGTTTAGTTAAAGATTTTTCACTTCATTTATGTCATTTATTTAGAATAAAAAAAGTCAATAATTTTTTTAGTTTAGTATAAATTTGCAATTTAAGAAATCTGATCAAATTAACCCACAACTTGAATATTATGAATCTGCCTAACCAATAAATTAAATTGTCTAATATGAATTTTAAATTATATTAAATAAGTCATATTTTGAATCTAAAGCCGATCTAGCTTGATAATGCTCACTCCTACAAAGATATCTATTTGTACAACTATATAAGGTATACATCTTAATATGAAATCTGAAGTTTCTTTTTGGCAAATCTTTATGATCATCTCAATAAGATGGCCGAATTTGATTTCATTTGAAGAAATACATGTGTCTGTGGTTCTGAACTTGTAAAAATATTTGAAATTAAAATGATTATATTATTCTATTAGGTTGACTTAAATTGATGGTCATTCATTAACAAAAGGTCACTTTCTAAAATAACTTATTAATAAATAATCCGTATAAGTTGAAAATTTGGCAAGTCTCAGCTCACAACAAAGGGACTACTTAAACACAAACTCACAAAATGCCTTAATCTTCATATGATCCATGCTCAATATTTATAGGATACAAATTTCTTAGTAAGGTACTAAATAATTATAAAAAGTATTTCAATATAAAAGTTAATAATTATTTCAAAGTATAAAAAAAAAAATACTTTTAACGTGGTTGGATTAAATCGTTGGGTAAGTTTGTCTATGAAGGAAGGAATCGATGGGCCAATCCAGTGGCTAAAAGCTCCCTGAAAATTGTGTCGTGAAAAACGCCTCTTGGAAACCAAATTTGAAACTTGTTTCTTTTCAGATTTTATAAGTAAAATTATTCATGCTTATCTTGGACCAGTATAAGGGTACGATGGGGTTTATCCATTTATTCATGCTATAATCAATAATAAAGTCACCATCGTTTTTTTCCTTTCAAGTTTGAATTACTACAAGCTGACTTTGTTTACTGTATTATGTATTATGTTAAGTATAAAGACATTATCACATATTTTTACATTCATTTAACATATAATACAAAATTAAAATAGTCATAAAATTCTAAATTTTTATATTTTATTTTAAAAGAAAAAAGTAAAAAATAGAAAATGTAAAAGAATTACATGAATATTTTTCTTCTGTTATAAGGGGTGCTTAAAGCCTTTTAAAAAATTTCAATTCTAGCAGTGTGAAAGGATTAATTAGTGTGTACGATTAAGACCTGTGCATTTGACTTTCATCTGAAATTGAATTGTTAGATTGATCATAGTATCGTTATACAAGTTGCAATTTTCTTCCATTATTTTTTCAATGCTAGCTGCCTTAGATTTAGTACACTGTGGATCATATAAAATCAGACATTATATTATAAAACAGTAACAACACACGGTGGACTGAGTAAAGTCGAACCTGGAGAGAAAAAATTGTTCTTCTGTTAATGGGATAATAAAATTTTCTTAACAAAACGAAAGTGTTTTACGAGGTCTAATTAGCATTTTAATCCACAAATTTTGTTGTGAAAACAGGAACAAATCTTAGTTCTATCAAAGTTGTCCAAGTTGAACATATATAAATTCTCAATTTCAATTTCTGCTTACATGTTTACCGCAGTAGAGATTTAATAAATATTATAGGAAGTAATGGTTAACGTATCAATTTGCCCATCCATTGTTTGCTTAGTTATGTGGTTTTGGTGTATATAAATAAATATGATTAATTTTATTTTATAAACTGTTCAAAAATTTGGTATATGCAATGATGATGTTGGTGTTAATTGTTTTTAAAATGGTCACGGATAGATGTTTCGATGATTTTATGATATCTTAATCACTTATAATAGACTGAAACCCACTTATCGAGTAAATTTAATTGGGTGAATGTTAATTTAATTTTTTAATTAAATTGATTCTACTTTAATAAACCGCTAAAGTATCTACACGTTATCAATTAAGATAAATAAGCTAAAATGAAAAACTGATTTAATAGAGAAAAAATGAAGAAAAATATGACTCAACAAGGTGGGACAGTTGGGAGAGTGTGAATTTTGGGACAAAATAGCGTGCATAAGACTAAACAAAGGTGGAGAAAATAAGGTATGAAAATCGATTTTGCAGTGAATCATATTGTACTAATCAAGTTTTCCGAGTATTTTTATAATTTAAAAAATCACTCTAACTTGATTACTTGGACTATAATTGTTATAATTTTTTCATTCTCCAATCTTAAATCTTCAACAATGAAAAAAGTAAAATATCGATAGCAATATACAAATATTTTTTTATACCTCTTCTCAAAATTGATGCAAAGTTGTAATGTTCTAAAGAAACTAATTTGAGCACGGAGGTAGGTTGTTTTATTTTATATTTTATGAGTTTAATATCTATTTTTGATCTTCATTAATTTTATTTAAAGTGATTTTTTTTTTTACTTTTTCGAGTGTTAAAAGTTGTTTTAATTTTTGTTTAATTTGATTTTTTTTATTTCATCTAAATTGTTAACTGTATATTGTCCATATGAGTCACGAGTCCATTTTTCTCACGGAGTTACCTATGGAGGTAATGTGATTAGGGTTTTTTGGTTCGCGATTTAGCTTTTCATGGTGTTGCGAAGATGGATTTCACAATTAGGGATTTTGGTTTGCGATTTGGAGTTTGTGTTTGCAAGTGGCTTATGTGAGGGTTTCATGGTTTTTTGTTCTATCATGGTCAATACAATTCATTAGTTGGGTTTCGTAGTTGTGCGAAAATATAGTAGTTGAACAAACATGGTGCCCTCGTTGTGGTTAATTTGATTTGTGGTGGCGAAGAAGTTGAGTTTGATTTGCAATTTATGATCTCTAACTTTCTGATTTGTAGATTCAAACTTATAATGGGTTTTTTGTGGAGGAGGCATGAAATGGGTCGTAAGGGTTTTGTTGTGGCTTTTGTTGGTGGTGTGAGACAGTGGTGGCTGATAGAGGTTTCTACAGTGGTTCGTAGTTGTGTTTTGAGGCTTTGCATTTGGTTTGGATGGTTGGTCATAGAGGTTCTTGGAGTCTGGTGTGCCATTTAGGGTTTTTCGTAGGTTGTTCGTGAGGTTACAAATCTGTGATTTGTGGCTTGCTCGAAGACATTGTTGGTTGCCTCACGATAGTGGTACGAGAAAGAAGATGATGATGCATTGTGATGATGCAGTGGCAGGGGAGAGTTTGATAACCCATGATGTAGCGATGATGAAGTCAAAGATGTTGAGAAAAATATGAAATGATGTGATAGTCATATAATTTAGTATTATAACTCGTGTGAATACTGTGATTCATTATTAACTCATGTGAATACTTTGTTGTTAACTATTTAAACACTTCAAAAAGAATACATGATAATATCAATACTAATAAATAATGATAATAATAATATAAATAATAATAAAGGACCACGAAAACTAAAATAGGACAATACTATTATAAGAATATGTCCATTAAAAAAAAGTAAAATATAGATATGTAATATAATTCAAATAAAATAAAAATAATATAAGAATACAGTTAAAATTTGTAAATAAAAACACACCCATACATAAACAACTAGAAATTAAAAGACAGATATATTTAAAGGTATCGAAATCACATAAATTTTAAATATTTTAAATAAAAATAACATGGACATATAAATAATCCTTTAGAATAAAACGCAAAAATATTGTGAAATGTAATTTTTTTAAAATAATTGGAGATAACATGAAACTAACCTTAAAATTTATTTAAAAAAATATATAAAGGTATTGTTATTAACATAGTCATTGAGTTTATAATCATTAAATATTGATGTGAGTAGATGATTTTGTTTGGAATGATAAAATTAAGATTAAAAAAAGAATATTTAAATATGTATCTGTTTATGTTAAGTTATAAATTTATATAATAATTAATTAGTGATCTGTAATAAAATAATATAGCTATATAATTAAAATTTATCATTAGAGTTTTGACTTTTATATTATATTAAAATAAAATCCATATGCAATCATAGTTACAAAAATAAAATATAAAGATATTATAAAATATTATACTATACAAAATAAAAACAACATGAGTCATGACTCTGCATACATGGGTGGGATTTTTTTTTATTTTTTAATTATTATATATGTTTGTTGTTATATTGTATTATTTTTGTTTATATATATTTTATGTAAAATTAACTTTAAAAATAAAAATTATGTAAATGATTTAATTATAATGTTTGAATATACTTGACAAGTGTTAATATAGTAATGAAATAAAAAAAATAATTTTAATGTGAATTAGATTAAGATTTGTATTTATTGAAAGTGTGTGTATAGTGACTATCTCACGGAAGGCCACACATTGATTCTCAATCTCGCATGGCCAGTTGACCATCCATTTTGAACAAACAATATTTTTTTTTTTATCATTTTCTTTCAATCATAATGTAAATTGTGAATTTAAAAAAAAACAATTAAAAGTAACTGAGAATGAATTTAAAAATAAAATATATGAAAATTGTTTAGAATGTGATCCATGATAAATAAAAAATATATATTTTATTGATAAAAATTAAAAATTATTAAAATATGAAAAGTAATATAAAATAATATTATTAATAACATGTTTATTGGTAAAAAAACTTTAGGTAGTAAAATAAAATTAAAATGAATACAAAAATTAAAATAAAATTTTATTCAGGTAAAAAGTCATTATTTTATTTAAAATAAGTACGTGAGCAAAATAATTTACAGTAATAATATTTTATTTGATTTTTATTTTTTATACTAATTATTTACTTACAAAATATGTGAACAGTTTTTTTTTTAAAAAAAGTACATAATCAATTATGAGATTATTTTAAGATGAAATATAAGTAAAAAAATACAACTAAATTATTTTCCTTTTTTTCTTACTTTTTTCATCTGATTCTTACAAGAAAACATTTTTATAAGCATCTTCCTCACCTTATCAATTTTCTTGTCCTATATTTTTCCTATCTTGACATTTAAAATATAGTCATGGATGTTTATTCACTCAGTGTCATAGTTTTGATGGAAAATAATGATAAATATAGAAAGATGGATTGAAATAGATAATAAATAGTAAAAATAGTCTCTCTATTTTCTTTTTCTTTTCTCTCGTGACCAAATAATTTAAATGTAATATATGAAAACAATGATTAGTTAAATGCAATACAATGTCTATGAAAAGTGAAATAAGTTAAATAAAGGTAATGCTTGAAGTAAAAATATGTGCTTTATATAAATTCTGTTTAAATAAAATACAATCTTTATGTGGAATTGAATAATATAAAAACAACAATGGATCTCTTAGTTTAACGTTTTCCATTCCTTCCATATCATTGTAGTATAGTGTCAGCACAAAGTAAAACGAGAACATAACTAAAAAAACTGAAAAACAATAAAACCTTTTAAATGAATACTTATCAACACAAAACAGAAATAATTTCAGAATTTCAAAACAAGTTTCAACATACCTAATATGGGTATACTTTGGATATTTTACCACTACATTATATTTCTATATTTATTGTTGAATACAATCGAAAAAAAAAAATTGGAAGATTTGTCGCCAACGAAAATAGAATAAATAGTATTGCGTGACCACCTTAAATATGTGTACACCACTTCGCATGCTATCCGACCCCACTAAGGCAAAGCGTGAACTGTGAGCACACCAAGCATCGTTAGTCGGTATAACCTTTTCAAGTAATTTGTAAAGGTCAACTGTCAAGGTCAAAACCGTAATTTTACCCTTAATCCTAAATTAAATAAAGAAAGTCATAAATATTTATTTCTGTATTACGCATGAAAAATGGTTAGTACTTCAATAATTTCGGTATTTATATAATTAATAACGAATTTTACTTGCTATTTATTGTTTGATCGAACATCTAGGATAATCATTAAAAATAATTAAAGATTCAGCAGTTTTCTTATGAAAAAAATATAAATAATATAATATATAGGTATTGTTTTTGAGTGATATTTTAAACTTTTATTTTAATAAAATATGATAGAGTTAATAATATAGTATTGTGTAAATAAGATTCTAAAGACGATTGAAGGTGAGCAATTATAGTATTATATGTAAGTATTCTCCATTTCTTTTTACATGTGTGTGGGGGGTGGATTTAATGAAGGCGTTGAGTCCGTGCCTCAGACAGAGTCAGCCTGTGTGTTGGAGAGAGAAAGTAAGAAAGAGAGAAAGAGAGAAAAGTTAGAGAGAGAAAGAGAGTTGTGATTTGTGAAGCACACAGGATCTGAAAACGTGTAACTGACAAGACTTTGGAACATCATGGTTAGTCAGCTATATCTTCATCTAATGGCCTTGGGTGGTTTTATGTGTATGAACGCACCTTTGCTCTATTCAATTTCTTATCTTTTTAATTTTTCTCCATTTCTTCAAAGTTCTTTGCTCCTTATTTATTTTTTCCTTCGCCGTGTTTGGGGTGTGGGAAACTTCGAGACCCTGGTGTTTTTGGATATGGTTTGTAATATTGAATTTGAATTCTTTTTTCTGCCGGGTTTCTTGTTCGTCTTTCAAAACTTCTGTTTTTTTAGTCTGAGGACTCTTGGTTTTGTGAAATTTATATTTGGGTAGTCCCCGACTTATTTCTTGCTGTGTAGTTTTGGGAACTTGCAAAGACAAATAAATTTATGTCTTGGTTCTAGAATTCTTTTGGAATCTTGTTATTTGGTTAACAAGAAAGTCGGTAGTATAGAGCTTTGATCTATTTTTCTGCTCTTTAAAGATCTCGTTATGTTGTTTGATCTCAGCGTTTAGAAAGAAGACCCCTCTTTTTCTCTTGTGTGCTTGTTTGTCTCAGCCCCCCGTGAAGGGGTATTTTATTCGATTCATGGCCTAGTAAATTCTGCACCAAAAAATAGGGAAATCAGATTCCACATATAGTTGAAGTTAGTGTAAATAGAACCTTCAGCAAGCCTTTTATTTTGGTTCAGTTGCTCCTATGTGAAGTTAGATTGAGGAGAAACAAAAATTAGGTCTAAAAACCCTTCAAAAACATGTTTCTGACTAAAGTATGGAATTTTAGCCTTTAGGTCCATGTGGGGCTTTCTTTTATGAGAATCTTTGGTTTTATTTTTATTCATCCACTTTGTGCTTAACCCAATCTGTCTTCCTTCTCTTTTGCTTCTCGATCACTAAGTATCGAAGATGGAATTTAAAATAAAGTTTGGTTTATTTGCAGCTCGTCACTCTTCTAAGGTTTCAGTTGTGAGATCCTCTTGGTGACTAGAGTGGAACATTTATTGTTTTAGTGGCTCTTTGATTATATATTAAGTTCTGGGCTGGGAGTATATCAGTAGAGATGTCCTTCCGCAGCATAGTTCGTGACGTAAGGGATGGATTGGGAAGCCTATCTAGGAGGAGCTTTGAGGTAAGGCTTCCTGGCCATAACAGGGGCAAGTCACGCAGTTCGGTCCACGAGTTGCAGGAGCAGCCAGCGGTTATACAGAACAGCCGGTGGGCTAGCCTTCCCCCTGAGCTCCTTCGCGATGTTATTAATAGATTGGAAGCAAGCGAGAGTACATGGCCTGCTCGTAAGCATGTCGTTGCATGTGCTGCCGTGTGCAAGTCCTGGAGAGAAACGTGCAAAGAAATTGTCAGCAGTCCTGAATTCTGTGGGAAGATCACTTTCCCTGTTGCCCTGAAGCAGGTAGACCTTTTGCTCTTCTATCCTGTGCCTAAAATATGTGTAAAGTATTTGCTTTATGCATAAAGGATATGAAATTTGTACCATGACCAAAGTTTACATTTTTATGCTTCGTTGACTCGTCTTGTCTGCAGCCTGGGCATAGGAATGGAACCATCCAGTGTTTCATCAAGAGAGACAAATCTAAGCTGACATACCATCTCTTCCTTTGCCTCAGTCCTGGTAAGCTTTCCTTTGTTGACAATAACATATATGAATTTATCTGATCATCTTGTTTTGTTCTTTCTTTAATCTGCTTTTACTGTTTAATTTTTGTGCTTATGGCCTCTGGTATTGATATATTTATTGACTTTTTCCCTTATCAATATGAGCCGTGGCACCTTTGAACGTAGAATTTATTGCTGTTTCTTTGATTTTTGGTTCAGCTTAATTGCTTGTGATGTTCATTTCTATGTTTGGATTGGTGAAAAATGATGGAACTGGGTGGTTGTTTTTGAAATGTAAGCTTTGCTACCTTAAACTCGATCTTACAGCTTCTTTGTGGCGTTGGGAATTGTTTTTCCAAATTCATTTTTTATCAAAACCTGTTGTTGTTAATGCAATTTAGATAGTAGTGTTCGAATATGATGGTCAACTTCTTTGTCGTGGCCCACTTACAAACTTACTGTGTCGTTTTATTGAAGTTTATGAAAGTAAGTAATAACTACTGGTGCTCAGGTTACTTGAGGGTTGGGTGCTGATGTCACTTCTAGTTTATTCTGGTCATATGATCCATTCAAATAATTCAACCTTGTTCCGAGCATCATTTCAATTTGGTGTGTGTTTGGCTTGTTAGCTTTGCTAAAGTTTTAATGGTGTGTGATGCATTTCTTGCTTAGGTTCTCTTTAATTGCGAGAGAAATAGGTCATGCCTTGCCTATCCTACTTGTTTTATTGGTTGAAATGTTTACTATGCTAGCACGAGTATTGAGTTGATAAATGTCTTGCTGTTACAGTGTGCTGTATAAATATGCATTTAGTAATTTTGTGTTCCTGGTTATCATTGTTTTTGGGGCCTGTTCTGGACTGATAAATGTGTTCCTGCAGCCTTGCTTGTTGAAAATGGAAAGTTTCTTCTCTCTGCAAAACGGACCAGAAGAACAACTTGCACGGAGTATATTATATCAATGGATGCAGATAACATATCGAGATCTAGTAGTACGTACATTGGAAAACTGAGGTAAGACTTAATTTTGGGACTGCTTGACATTCATTTTTGCATTGACAGTGATGGGTACGACAATTTTTTTGTTGTCACTGGCCTGTACAAGATCTAAATTTATGCATAAGTTTTTATACCATCATTCAAGAAACTACAAATCAATTGTTTCTTTACTTTGTAGTCATCATGGACTTACGATGTATTAATTTTTGGTTGTTCCAGGTCAAATTTTCTTGGCACCAAGTTCATAATCTATGATACACAACCACCGTACAACAATGCTATGCTGTCCCCACCTGGGCGTAGCCGTAGGTTTTCGAAAAAGGTTTCTCCAAAGGTCCCTAGCGGCAGCTACAACATTGCCCAGGTGACGTATGAGTTGAATGTTCTTGGTACTAGGGGTCCGCGAAGGATGAATTGCACGATGTACTCCATTCCTGCGTCATCCCTTGAGCCTAATGGCGTTGTCCCAGGCCAGCCAGAGCTCCTTTCTCGCCCCCTTGAGGATTCTTTTCGCAGTATATCCTTCTCAAAATCAATTGACAATTCAACCGAGTTTAGCAGCTCTAGGTTCTCAGACATTATGGGAACCGGTAATGAAGACCAGGAGGGAAAAGTGAGACCTTTAGTTCTCAAGAACAAGTCCCCAAGGTGGCATGAACAGCTGCAGTGTTGGTGTCTCAACTTCAGAGGAAGGGTCACCGTTGCCTCTGTTAAGAATTTTCAGCTGATTGCTGCCGCACCGCCAACCGCCGCCACCGCTGCGCCTGTAGGATCAGGACCTTCTCTATCCCAGCCAACACAGTCTTCTTCTGACCATGACAAGATTATTCTTCAGTTTGGCAAGGTTGGCAAGGATATGTTTACAATGGACTACCGGTACCCCCTCTCTGCATTTCAGGCTTTTGCCATATGCTTGACTAGCTTTGACACAAAATTGGCTTGTGAATAGTTTACAAGAAATATATGTGCGGTAAGAGAAGTAGAATTTAATCTTCACTTTAGATAATGGTAGGAATGTTGAAGCTTCATTAAGTCATTGTTCTCCTCACGGTTAAACTGTAAAGTATGGAACAATCTCTGCCCAATTTACCTTTTTTCTTTTTGCTGTTCTTTTTCTTTTGAACATTTTTCCTTTTTTCTTGCCATTGCCCCTTTCTTTCTTATAGTCAATTTACGCTTTATAGTTTGGACTATCTTTGTCAAACGTTGATGATGTAGATTTCCATACTCTATGTAAATATGTAATGAAATTGTCGCCCAGAGGTATTTATGAAAAATAAGAAAGTATGGTGACTAGAGAATTTGTTGTATTATTTTATTGCGTTGTTATTGAAAGGAAAAACAAATGAAGGGTCAAGTTAATCGTGCATAAAACACACACCAAGACATTGCTTTGCACAGGTTGATCCGAAAAAAGTGAGTTCCATTAGTTGTATTTCTGTTGAAATGCTCATGAAATTGAAAGATGTTATAAGAATCTGCTGAAACCCGAATAGATGCTAATAATATTTTTATTTAATTAAAAATTATCTGATCTGATTTGCTGCATAATATTATCATTTTTAACTATAATAGTAATTACTTGTTTTATATTAAAACAGTATGTTCTCAAAAATATTTATAATTTTTATAAGTCTGTTTGTAATTAGCTGACTGTCAAGTTTTTAGACATTATTAATATATAATAATTGAAGTCTTCAATTGTTCACAAAATTTCTTTAACATTTTACATTTTATATTTAAATTTAAAATATTTTTATTTAGATTTTAGATAGTAGGCTTTTTCTAAATAAAATGAAAAATAAATATGGTTTTACTAAAAGCGTAATGGTGAAATGTCATTTTAATGAAAAATATAATGGATTTGAACATCCTTCAAAAAAGGACTGTTGTCATCTTTTGAAAAGTTAAAAAAATATATTATTTGTTTCAAAACTAAGAGAATTAACAATGCGATTCTTAATAGTATTTTATATCTTTCTTTTATTACCTTGTTATCAGCTTTTCCGTCTCAACAAGGAAGAGGTAAAATTAAACAAACTTTTTTGTTTTTGTTTATAATAAATAAACATATAGTATTATGCTTCTTTAATATTTGTATGTATTGCATAATTATTTTTATTTATACTATTTTTTATTAGAAATGAAACCGAACTCTTAAGTAAACACGATTGATTTAAATTTTGAACAGCATTTGTCATTCTATTTTGGTAACTTTATGTAGCCATCAATTAACATAAGGATACAATAAGTATATTTATCAATTAGATTGTTTATTTTATCTCTTCTTGCCATCCTAACCTATTTTATCAACATCTCATCCCACCATATCCAAATGAAAGTTGTTGCACAACAAAAAAATTTCATTGAGACTATGTCATTACATCAAAGATGGATGTAGTGGTGCACCATTTCCCAAAAAGTTTTAATGGATCATAAATACTCATGAATAGTTTGTCTAGTTTTTGCCAACATACACCTGTGATATAATGGTATATAAAGAGGTGCAACCCAACCAAAATAGTCCAAAAACTAAAGGGGACAAACATAAAATCCCATATACATTTGACCTATACATTTTAATTAGACCCCCTTTTATTAAAAGGATGTATATATTGTGGAAAATCATTAAATATCCCAACTAACCCATTACACATTACTTACCAAAAATAAAACATCTTCAGTGAACCAAAATAAACATATTTTATTCACTCATTATAAGCTGTGGTACACATAGCAAGAACATGGTACATATGCACAAGAGTGCAGGATCATAGAGCATTAGAAATATGAGAGTCTGTAGAAATACATTGAGATCTGGTTGAAGAGAAAACACTGTAAAAACTAGAACAATTAAAAAGAGTATATATAGAAAGTATGGTTGTATGATTAATTAAAAAGATAAGATGAGAGCACAGCCAAAATGTTGAACCTGATGACAGAGTTACGAGAAGTGAGCACTGCTTGAGTCTCCTTCAATCATGATTTAATATTGGAGAGATGGAGAAAGCACACGAGTGTGTAACTCTCTTCCATCTTCATTTCTCCCTCTTCCATCTTTTCTTCTGGTTGATTCTGAGAGGATGAAAGGTACCTGCTATATAAATGTATGGTGCGCGCCCACGTGGTTTCATGGGGTTGAGAGCAGCAACCCCTCCGTCGGCTGGTGGGTCTTAAATTATGACTATCAATTAAATAAAGTATCAAATAGAAAATGAGAAAGTTAACCTAAAGAGTTAGGTTATGATAAGGGATGCAAACAAAATCCTTATTCAATATATTCCTCGATAAGGGTATAAAATGAATGCATAGTATTTATATTTGTAAATATTTATATCCGTTAATCTTAAATTTTTTTAATGAATTTTTGTTATGTTTTTGAGGTGGCTCACCCTTCAGAGTAATAAGTTTTGGAGGATGCAGAAGAAGCATGTAGAACATAATTGAATATTTTCATTTTCAATTTATACTAAAAATAATTGAATTAAAAACAAAATATATCTAACATTGAACGAAAATTGATATGAGTCAGTTTGACTGTGAAGAGGCGACAGATGCATCAAGATATATTCATAGATTTAAATGAAAAAAAATAGTATATCCGCAATTGATTACACCAAGCCCTCCCCTTTTTCTTCAGATTGAACCGAACCAAATCAGTGCCTTATTAGCCACAGAAGATTTCAAAGGTTCAATTGTAAGGTTTGACTGAAAACAGTGGAATCTTAATCACTTAGATTAACAATTAAATTAGTGAGATTACACTTTACATGAAGTATTGTTTATTGTAGCTCAATTATGACGTGTACAAGTTTTGAAGTGTAGTGAAAGTTTAATGATGAGCTTGGGTACTCATTATTATATGTTATCCCTGTGAGTGTATGTGTATGAAGAGTTGATACGATACAATATAGTATAAGATGGATGGAATCATAAACATATGAGGAAGCAAAACTTATTTGAAGGGGCAACTTTCTAATTGAAGGGTAATGCAGAAAGGTGGCTGTTTGTAGACCATATGAGTGGATTCCAAATAATTTGTGGTCCCAAAAGAATGTCATGCGCATGTAACAGGAAAAAAAGTAATTATTTTTTGGTGTTATGGGCTAGGTTGGTGGAGCACTATAGCTAGATTTTCTATCCCCACACAAAAATCCTGAATTTCGTTGGATTTGGACTCACGGGTCGGTCTTTCTCAGTAATATTTTGGAAGATAATGTTGTCACTTAGTTCACACTTTTTCCTTCCACTGTTAGGAAGCACCAAAATTCACAAAAAGAACCCATATCTACCTTAAGCCGTGTTTCACACACTCCCTGAAACCTAATTGCAAAAATAGGTGTTCCGTGTTAATTTCTTAAAAACAAAAAGAAGTATATAAATAAACAGGTATGTGTAACTATCCACGTTAAAACATTTTCAACTTAGGGGTGTTTAAATAGCAATTTGAGTTAGCAATATCGGTCCCTACCAAGTCCATGAACAAATAAAAGCCCAAATCTAAAACGGCCCGAATACAAAAAGCTTTTGTGTCTTTCTTGTTGCCCTTTCTTCTCCACACTGTTCCACTTCCACTTTTTTGTTTTTTTCATACTTCAGTCCTTCCTTGATTCTTCAATGGAAGTTTTTTTTTTTTTTTTTTTTTTTTGTGGTTTAATGTTCTTGCACAATTCAAAATGTGTTGAATAATTTTTCATTGGCTTTTGACCTGTCATTGCCTTTTTACCTAACCATAGCCGTCGCCACCGCCACCTACATTTTTCGTCATGCACACACACGTGTGTGTATGTGTGTGGTTGTCTGTAAAGGCTTTTGATGAACGCCATTGTGTTAAAACTGCATGATTTATTCCTAAGATATGGGATCTGAGGGCATTTTCACGCTTTTACCTCAGTTCACCGATTTTCTTTATCATAGAGGTTTGTTCTGTTTGTATGAGCCTGATGATTGAGTAGCACTGTGTATGCTCTGTGATATCATCAAGTTAGATTTTCCTCCGCCGTCTTCGTTATTGTTTTGTGTTTTCTATATCTTTTGTACTTTCGTTTCTCGATGGTTTGCATTTGGGGAAACCCTATTAGTTTGACGATTAATATGCCAATTAAAACCTGTTACACGGTTAAATTTGAAAGGATTTGTTAAGTATGAAGCAGGGTGACCTAAATTTTGGTCTAGGGTTTTCTGGTCTGAAAAAACATACTTACTGTTTCAACTGGTTCAATTGACATGCGGCTGCCTTCTATGCTACCCAATGATGGATAAATAGTCTATTGAACGGCTACATGGTTTTGTTCGTAACTGGACCTGCACCATTCTCTTCCTCTTTCTCTCTCTCTTTTTGTCTCTCTCGTGTGAGCATATAGGATAATGATATTTGACAACATTCCATATATATATATATATATACATAAACTATGTTGAGATGGTGCAAGAAGGCTGTGAACGAAGCCTGTTATAAAGCTGTATATGATCCGTCTTTAGCTATGAGATCTGAGGGTTTTGCGTTCTATTTTATTTGGCAATACTTGTTTTCCATTTTCTAAAGCAATTTTTCTATTGTTCTTATTAGACATGCTAGCAGGCTTACACAATTTTGATTAACATCTGAAATGCATTTGAAATAATCAGGAGAAAAGTGCCGAGGAGATGTTTTATGTATACTAACTTTTAACTGTTTTAAATTAATTCGGTAGTCATGGAATCTTTGTTCGTTTTTATGGCCATAAGAACAATCCCAAGTCTTTCTCCTTTAAGTTCTGGATTCGCTTTTTAGCATTCACTGGTTTATGATCTAAGCCAATGCTATTTTTATGAAGTCTCACAAAAATTCTCTGTTTTCTCTTTTTCTACAGCAAGCATTGGCTGTAAATGCTATCCTTCATGTCGTATTGAGGTTATGTAGTAGTTCGTTCACCCATTTTGAGGTAATCCATGCTTGCTCACCTGTGTGTTGCCAGGATGTTTTGGGTCTTGTCTGCACTATTTTGTCTTTGTATATTAAAGCTTGAAACTTCCTTCAGTAATGTTAGATCAATGGAAGCACTTTATTTCTCATTCAACTGATTAAGTTGATAGTGTCATTTTAATTATATTTTGTAATGTACTAATAGTTACAAGTCTCTTTAGTATCAATCATATTATTTTCATGAGCAAATCTGTCTTCCACTTTTTTTCATTATCATAACCTTTGGTCGTCAATGACGAATGCCCAGGTCGATATTTTTTGTCATAATTGAGTGTCATTGTTATATTTCTTGTGATCGCGCAATGATGAACGCTCGTTTTGAGATATGGTACTTTGAATATTGTTCAAAGCCTTTCCATCTTTTCTGCTTTTCTTCCTACTGCCGTCACCTACTCTGCTACTGCTTCTCTTCTTTCTCTTCATTCCCTTTGTTGTTGATGCTGCTGCTGTTGTTATTACTATTATTATTATTATTATTATTATTATTATTTATTAGTATTATTGCTGGCGGCAAGTAGAGATGACGGAGGTTGTGGGGTTTTAGTGCCAAGATGGATGTTGAAAGGCTTTTATGGATGTTGAAAAAGTAGTACCAATTGGAGTTATCTGAGTGCGCAATACTACTTTTATCTGTTATGCATTCTTAGTGTAATGGGTGTGGCATCGGTCAAATTATTGTCCATGTTCTTCTTTATGCCTTTTGTTTTTCCTGAAGTTTTTTGCTGACTTGATTGTCCGTGGCCATCGTGATGTCTTGTCAGTGGTGTTATTTTTTTTTTCTGAAGAGGTTCACATCTATATTGTGAATCTAGGTCGGACATGGTAACTTTTTGAAGTTATGTTCAGTGGTCGAGTTTGATTAGCGGCTATTATGATTCTTGCCCTTTCATGTTCATGTGTATTGATTGATGAAGATGATATAAACTGATACAGTGCTTTTAACCGAACAATGTCGTTGTTGAAATAATATATAGACCGGAAAGCTGGTTTCGTTAATGAACTTCAGCAGCAGATGTCATTATTTCTTTATTCTGAGTTGTGGCTATAGATTAGAATATAGATACTGTGAAATCTGGGATGCTAAAGAGACGTTTACTTTTCAGAGTTGTAATATTATTTTAAAGAAACAATCAATAGCTGATTAACTATTTTTCTTTTGTGGATTCTCGTTTCGGTTAACCATTCGTTAGGTTTTTATATAAACACTATTATATTACAAATTTTATAATGATTTCTTTCTCCAATTTAACTATTTTGATAGACTATAGGAGTTACTTAATGTTGGTGGGTTGGAGAATTGAGGTGTAGCAATAAAGATTAAAGTAGCGTAAGGTATGTTCATAGTACATATAAAGGCTACGCCATGGTCAGTGATCGTCTATGACGGGCTTTATGTGCTCGGAAGTGATTCGTGAGAATTTAAGCGTTTATTGGCCTGTCTGAACTGAAGCATGTCTCCTTGTTTGCTGGTCATTAATTACTATGGATTTTTTGGTCGCTGTTGAGTGCTTCAATTTCTGGAAACCATCAAAGTCAAAGGTCAAGGAGGGTTGCTATACCATGGGGATGATAAAATTGATTATGCTGTCTTGTTGGAAAATTATACTTATTAGGAGAAGTAGTGGTAGTTGTAGATATGGAACAAACAAGAGAAAAGGTCGCAATAGCGAGACTCTTGTATTTCAAAGGTAACCAGCCAACTGCTTATTGAGATATATTTTGAATACGTATATTTTGGTGGCTCCCTACTTTTATTTTAGGTTAAATGTTTTTAATTTTAATCATATTTGGTATGATTTTATTTAAAAATGAAAATAATGAGAGTACAACTATCTTGAAAACCACGTCATTTTGATATATTTCTTCCTCACAATTTATTCAACAGACTACTTTGTTTTATTACGTATCTATTATTCTTCTTTCTATCTCCCTTATCTGCACTCTATTACAATTTAATAAATTATATGTATATGTATCTGTTTTATGGATATTGTCGAAGAAAGTCAGAAACGGTAGCTAGTGTATATTGCCAAATGTAAGAGGAGTGACACCCTCTCGTACTTATGTCCTCCTGATTTCCCTTACCAATTGCGTTTTTTAATTTGATCAATGATTAGAATAAAAAATAAATAAAATGACTATTATACTTGTGAAGTTGATATTTTTATTTAACAAGAGCTAACTGTGAAAAGTGAGATTGATAAAAGCTCGTCTTTAATAAGAGTTACACTTTACTGGAGTTCTTAATGCTGTGAAAATAAATTTATATAATATTTTATTTATATATTTAATGAATGTGAGCAATAATCATAATTTAATTTCCTCCGAGAAATTTACGATCCCATTTACTACGATGACCTCTTTTATTTATATTGGATTTAGAGTTTAATTTTTATTATACTAATCCTCATTTAATTGGTATTTTATCTTTGTGTATATCACTAGTGTTAATTAATATTATTCACATACCCACTTTTGAATCGATTTAAATGTTAATTAAATAATATTTTTAATCAAAAATAAAAATTACAACAGAAACAATATACTGTGATTGATTCAAAGTTTAAATGACATATTTTGTTTTCTTTAATATGAAATTTTAAGAAAGAAATTACAATGACATAAATTTTAAAATAGAATATAAAATAAAAATTACATTATCGTAAGCAATTATAAGAAAAAGAAAATAAGTATACATAACAATTATAATATTTATTCGAAGATTAGTGAATTTGGTGGATATTAAATTAGTTTACTATTGATATAAATAATAATAAAATTGTATAGTAAAAAGTATACAAGTTTTAAACTTGTGTTTATGGACGTATAGTATATTTTATTAGACTCAAGTATATTTTATTAGAACTTATGAAATAAACTAAAGATTTATATTTGTATGATTGAACTCTAAATATTTATATATAGACATTATCACGTGAAAACTAATAATTAACATCGAATATAATATTAAAAAAAATTAATTTTATGAAATCAAGGTTTACATCATTAAAAAAACACAGAAAAAAAATTAATGAAAATTAATGTAGTAAAAACAAAAATATCTTGAAAATTTTATATGGATATTGAACAAGTGAACTAATTAAGAGAGACCATAAAAAAGTATAAAAAGAAAAATAACAGAAAATAGAAGAGAAATTAAAAATTATTCACTATTTATAAACACTGTGGTATTCAAAATAGTTTAATAAACATTATCGTATTCAAAATATCATTCAATTTGAAACTCGGTAATTATTCTGTTTAAACGAAAGGAGAAAATATTTATATTACATTTTATATCGACTCTCATAAATTTACAACATTCAACTTTAACGTATTTTCATACAATTCTAATATAAGGTTAATATTTGATAAGGGATCTTCGTATTTATATTTGTGTATAAAGTATTTTGCAGAATCATCCCTATATGTGAAACAAAACAACTCAGGTTTTCGATTGACGAGAATTATTGGCGATGCTTCTTCCTCTACATGCATAAAAAATGGAAAACAATGCAATTTCTGTTAATTATTTCTATAATTTTAATTTAACCTCTCACCAAATTAAAATATTTATTTATAATCTACAAAATTAACCATTCATAATATATATTTCCTTAATCGTATACTTATATTAATTAGATTACTTTAATATTTTAACTAATAATATAATAATATAATTATTTAATATATATATATATATATATATATATATATATATATATATATATATATATTACCCAATAACAAAGATGTTTTCGATTCAATGCTCTAACTTATTCCTCCATCTTACAATTGTGGGCTCCATTATATTCTTTTATGTGTTCTTTCTTTTTCTTTGCATAAATAAATAAATAAGATAAGGTTTTTCATCCAACAACAACTACGAGCTTGCTGGTAGATGGTAACTGTCAGAACAGCTAGTTGAATGTCCCTGTCTCAAAAATTTTTAATTCAACATATCAACCCTCTATCCTATTGTTTTCTTAGTTTTCTTTTTCTCACGAAAACAATTTTTAATAAACAAAAACTTTAAGATAATAGATTTATAGGTGTTAGATTACCTTCTTTTTTTTATACTTTAATTCCAAAAGAGCAACTTGTAAATCGATTATTTTTTTATGTACTAGAACAGAGTTTGTCCACGATATGTTTTAGTATTAGATTAATATTATAGAGCATAAAAAAATGTTGTATAATGCATATGTTTCATTTTAGTATTAGCAGATTGTCAGCGTATTTTTATATAGTTAATTTATTCAAAAACAGTATAAACATGGTTTTAAAATCAATTATTATAAAATTGAAAAGTTTTTAGTATATGGCGAGTTATATAGAATTGAATTATAATACAACTTTTCACTGTATTTATGTAATTAAAGTTTAATATATATATATATATATATATATATATATATATATATATATATATATATATATATATATATATATATATGTATGTATGGTATATCCCTTGACCACAAAATTTAAATCAAACCAGCGTCGTAAGGAAGATTAAGCTTATACAGTGCCAAAATGTCTCTGTCGATATCATTCATTCTTGAAAGACTTCATTTTGTACTGACATTACTGAAAGCAACTTAAAAGTTAGATTAAATTCTCTTATTCTAAAATGATAATGATACTAAGACTATATTTATTTAAATATTATTTATGTGTTGTTATATGATTAGTCCATAATGATATGTTTATGATTATTATTATTGATTGTGAAATAATTTTAGATCAAATAAAGAATGACAGGTAAATAATATTTAAATATTATAAAAAAAATATTATCTAAATATCATTGTTGATTCCAAAAATATATATTTATAGAAAAATCAACAAAGTTTGTGACAAATGACTTCATCGTTGCACTTTCCACTGTCTTAGTTAATATCGTCGCTTGATGAATGCTTAATTCTTTTCAACGGTAACTAATATTGTTTAATGTGTGTAGATATGTTTCTATATCTATGTTTTAATGTTTACCATCTACAAGCTTTCGTACAAATTAAAAACATGAGACGTGGTGACCATGAAGGATTCTTGTGTCTTTTCATTCTCCCGTTTTTTTTTTCTTTTTACTTTTCTATAAATATATTTCGAGAAATAACAAGTAGTTGCTTTAAACCTTCAAAAAGAAAAAAAAAATCTCAAAAATAATATTTTAGTCCATATTATTTTAGACATCTAAAAAATAATATTTTTTTTAATATTAATCATTTTAGGTATCCGAGAAAACAAAAAACCTTAAATAAAATTCTTATTTAAATTTTTTTCGTCTGCACACAAAATTGGTATTCAGACATTAAATTTAAGTAACTCTTTTTAGTAAAAATAAAATTTTTAGTTACTACCAACTAGAAAACTATTTCTTTAAATATGTTTGATTTCTTGGTGTTAAAAGTTGAAGTTGAAAGTCTCGTTAAATAAAAATATAAATATAATTGTAATATTAATAAAAAGATTTATAAATCTGTTATGTTAAAGTTTTAGATTAGAATTAATGATATGATATCTTGTATAGACATATATAAAAAAAAAAAAATTCAAAAAAATAGTGTTCAAATATAGAAAGATTCACTTTATTAAAAATTATGTAAAAGGTATTTCAAAATATCATTCAAAAATAAATTCTGATATATCAAAATGATTTTGTTATATGTTGGAGCTCAAAACCTTATATTTACAATATTTTTACCATTTTCACTCTTGAAACTCTTTTAGATTCAAGGAATGCAGAGAAAAAAAATGAAAAGTTGGCATCTGACTTATATTTATTCACATCATAAGATTATTTTTTAACAGTTATTAATTGACTTTTTTTTTTAACAATCATCATCAATCTTACTTGAATATTTGAAAAGTGAAAAAAAAAACTTTAACCAATACAATAAATAAATATTTTTAAACGATATCAGTTAAAATATTTGCCATAAATAAAACACTTATAAACATTTTTTGAAAAAACAATACAAATTTTAACAATTTTTGTATCTAGTAATACTTTATCTAAAAAGGTTAGTGAAATTGAACTAGTTTGTCTAAGTAAAAATTGAAATTTTTTTAAAAATAGTAATTCAAAGTGTGTTTCAATTTCTTTAAAAATAAATATTTTTTTTCCAACTTACGTAGTAAAAGATATTCATTCTCAGAGAAGGAAATTTTATTTTAGGAGTTGAATTTTTTTAATTTAGTTTTTATATGGAACAAAATCTATAAGTTCACACATAGAACTTTGAATAAAATGCTATAGTTGAATATCTCGTTTTCAATATATGCGACAATTGATTAGTAACCTCTAATCTTTTCATCAAGTTAGATGATTGCAAAATATAATAATTGAGTGAATTCATTCTCATATACAATCATATAATTAAGAATAGTTGATTTTTATAATATAATTATCTGAAACATATATTTATAATATAATTATTTTAGATATGATTGTCTTATAATCATAACTTGATGTACATAAAAAGATATAACATTAACATGTTGATAATATACAAATAATTTTTTATTGGTAAATTTAAATTGCTTTAGATATGATTTTCAAAATAATTTATAAAAAGTATCAATTTTATCATACGTGACAAATCATTACGAGGGATGATGACGAGAGAGGATCGGTACAAATTTAAGTGTTTAATTTTTATTTTTTTAAAGTAAAAATTGATATATATCTCTATTTTCATGTTTAATGTATATGAAATTTTTTTCTCGTTCTTATAATAGATATACATATACTCATAGTGTCTTTATTATTTTAAATATTAATTATTATTTTTACACACACGTATAAAGTATTCCAGGTAAAAAAAGGAAACACGTTATAAGAATGTATGTCATTGAATAATTTAAATTGAGATATTCTCATTTAAAAAAACAAAAAATAAATTAATTATAATGGATAGAAATAATTAAATGTATATTTATAAAAAAAATCGTTTAACAAACAAAGAAGTTTGTATTCTTTTTTCGAATGTATGATGAAAATAATGAAAAAAAAATGTAATCAAGAATATGGTAATAATGAAAGTATCTTAAAAAATTTAGTAAATTTTGTAAATATTAAATAAATCGAACAACAATTAATAAAGAGAATGAAAATTGTATATAACAAAAGAAAAAAAAAGGTTTTATAAATAAATGAAATTAAAAAAACAGATTAAATTATGAGTATAAGTTTCTTAAATTACTTTGTAGATTATGAGTGTTTTAGTAATTTAAAATGAAAATAAATATAAAAATAAGAACAAATATAAGATCAAATATGAAGACATTAAAGAATGAATATACACATATTTCTTATTCTTATCTCATACTTAATTTAAAAATCAGATATTATTTATATTCATGCTTTTTATTCAACTACTATACAAATTTCTTATAAAAACTAAGAGAAGATATGTATTTATATTATCACTATATATTAATAAAGTTAATAATAGAAATGTTTAACAACATATTTTAACAAGTTTTTATAATGAGTATATTTTATTAGAAACTATAAAATTATTAGTAAAATTTATTAAATGAAAGATATTTCTAATTAAATCCATAATTTTTTGTAGCGTTTTTTTTAATAGTATTCTACTACTATAATTGGAATTATCACACCTCCAATATAAAGAATATTTAATTCAAAGAAATATATAAATGCTATTACAATTATCTCAAATATATAAATATATATATATATATATATATATATATATATATAATCTTGTACAAATTAAATAATAATATTAGACTTAATAAAAAATCGTAATAGAAAATTTCAAAACAGATAAAAAGAAAAGAATAACATCTTATTTTATGCTTCAACATCATCCTTATCTTACGCTTGATCAACAAAAATATTTTTATTTGTTCACACCATTAAATTAAAGTGATAATTACAAAAGAAGAAAGACAAACAAACGAAAAAGAAAAGGTAAACTAGTTTACAAAAAAATCGTTTATACCATAAAATATAAATGTTAATATGACTTGACGAAAAATATTAATTTTAATTTGACGATGGAATTCTCATATGTAGTATTTATAAATTTTCATTAATTTCCTTTCATGACTGTAGTTGTAATTTTCATCTTCTTCAATGATAATATATTACAATTGAACAAAAAGGTAGAAGCAAGATTACAAAATTTTAAAAGTATTAGAATATATATATATATATATATATATATATATATATATATATATATATATATATATATATATATTTGATAGTATCTCTTATAAATTATAATTGATATAATTCTTATGAAAAATATTTGAAACAAATTGTTGAAAGATTTTAAATATATTAAGTATACGAGATGCTAGTGGCCATCATTAAATAAATGATGAAAAAAATTATAATTTGATGCTACTAATTTGGATTTTTACATTTTGAAGGGAAAATTTCTTGCAAATATAACCTGAAGATAAGAAATGGATTAGTATTTTTCAATTTAGTTATGAAAAGATAAACGGTACGCTAAAGTTGATGGATCTTTGTGGTTGGCTAAGTGATTACTTAAACACCATTATCTACAAGGAAAAAGTAAAATAAAGAGATATTGATGTATAGATATAAAATAGAAAAAAGAAATGAGTATCACATCATAGCTACCAATGCAAACAATACTACCCGTTGCTTGCCCCACCAATTACAATCTCAATAGATACATTGCACTTTTGAACCTTTCAATCAATTATTATTTATAAAATAAAGTTTTTGGTATTAGTCTTTTCGTCATTTCAATTTTTTTTTTCTAGAAAGCAGCGAAAAATTAAGTATGAATGAACGGACCCAGTCCCTCACGCGCCATCGTAGACTCGGTTGTTTCAGCCACGTCTTTTCTCACAAACCCATTCCTCTTTTTACACTTTCCTACATTTCTTTCCATTGCTTCTTTTCTGAAAAATCCACAACGTAAAAAAGGCAAATATTACATTACTATTTTTGTATCTTCAATCACACGAGTTCAATTATATATGATTCTAGATTTTCAATTTGAATTCTTGTTATACTGTTGCATTAAATGTTCAAGAAAATGTTTTACCCTGTACAATGATTGTTGAAGCCAATAAACTTAACAATAATATGTATATATACATTTATCCAAGTTTTTTTTAAGAGAGGAAATAGTAGAGTGCACAAAAGTCTTTGATTGTAACAGACCACAATCACAATGGCAATGGCTGCATTATTTTCTTTTGAGCTTCAGTTTTCCACGTGTCTTTCCCGGACCCAACGTGACACCAAATCCCATCATTCCTCCACCTGGTGCCGCATCTATGGTTGCTCCAAACTCTAACCTCAAATAATTAATTAAAAACAATTCTAAATTTTCTTCTAACATATTCTTATTAATATTTAATTTGTTTTTTTTTGGATTTTAAATACGTTAAATATTTTGTTTATTTAATACTACGTTAACCCTTGGCTTCCCGTCTTCAGGTGCTGTTGTACAGGGTTCCTATTTGAAAAATCAACGGCGAATATATAATCCGTACTTTTTCCTCGGGATCTACGCCGCTAACTAAGAATCTTGGTTCTTGCCACCGTGTCGGATACGTGTTGGGTGCGCGTTCAAACTTCTCTCACAACCTTAAAATTTTCACTAATTAACCTTGGATTTAAACCTAGACCTCTTTATTACTACTAATCCGGGAAAATAGATTTCCTTTTTTTTTCGTGGGTTCGTTTTTTGTTTCTGCGCATTTCGCTGTTTTTATTTTCCAACCACCGTATTACGCGGACCAATTGTCCCCAATATAAGCCTCACCTTCCTACTAGGGTTCCATGCCTCACTTCTCCCCACATTTCTCTCACTTCCTTCCTTGTCTGCTTCTCTCTCTCTCCGTCTTTGAAATATTCTGACTTGTGTTTTTTATTCTCAACTCCCTCTTCTTTTGTTTCACTGGTTTCAAATTCAAACCCAAATTTGGTTGTCACTTCTGGGTTTTCCAATCGGAGTGACTAAATTTTAATTTGGAGGAGATTCTTTTTTTAGTTTCAGGAAGTTCTATTTCGAATTTCTAGGAAAATGTTGGGTTTTCAATTCCTCGGTTTCAAATTGCAGTTTTAGGAGTTTTAAGCCTGAGATTGTTATTATTATTCTTTTTTGGGGGTATCAATTTCTTTGTGAATTGAGTGTGTGAAATTTGAGTTTTTGATTTCTGGTTTTAAAAGTGAGGTGAAAAAGTTATAAAATTCGAGAACATTTTGTTTTGTTTGAATTTTTGGTATCTTTCTTCATGAGACAGGTGTTGGGGGAGGGTTGAGTGGGTTTGTGTAAGTTGCGTTCTGTACGAGAATGCCCGCGACGGACTACCAAGGGTCGTCTCCTGCATCTTTAACCCATTTTGGCCGTTCATTTTTCAGTCTTCGTCGCGAACAGGTTCACTCCATTTCCATGGAAGGGTCAAGCTTGGAGGCTGAGATGGAATCTTTTCAGCAACACGTCACTGACCGGTTCTTGGAACTTTCTTCGGTTGCCCCTGATGATTTGCTTTCAGTCTCGTGGGTTGGGAAGCTCCTTGATTGCTTCCTGTGTTGCCAAGAGGAATTCAGAGCCATTGTCCGTGCCCAGAAGACACAGGTGTTGAGACCTCCCTTGGATCGCATGGTGTCTGATTACTTTGACCGCAGTGTTAAGGCTTTGGATGTTTGTAACGCTATTCGTGATGGGATTGAGCAGATTCGCCAATGGCAGAAGCTTTTGGAGATTGTTGTCTATGCATTGGGGAATCAGAGGAGCATTGGCGAGGGCCAATTTCGAAGAGCTAGGAAGGCCCTCGCTGATTTGGCAATTGGGATGCTTGATGATAAGGACTCCAATGCCTCAATTGCAAATAGAAACCGATCCTTTGGCCGCAACACTGGTTGTAAAGATCATCATCATAGCCACAGTCATGGTTACAGTCATAGTAGCGGTAGTGGCTATCATCATCGGTCTTTAGGGCATTTTCGATCGCTTTCATGGAGTGTTTCTCGGACTTGGTCTGCTGCCAAGCAGCTCCAAGCAATTGGGAACAGCATTAATCCACCTAAGGCAAATGATCTCGTGGCTTCTAATGGAATTGCGATGACGTTGTTCATCATGAATTCGATCCTGTTGTTTGTTATGTGGGCTCTTGTGGCAGCAATTCCGTGCCAGGACCGCGGATTACATGTCCACTTTACCATTCCCAGGAATTTCTCCTGGGCTGCTGCATTACTCTCTCTCCACGAAAGGATCATGGAGGAATCAAAGAAAAGGGAACGCAAGAACTCCTGTGGCTTGCTCAGGGAGATTCATCAGATTGAGAAATGTGCTAGATCGATGAATGAATTGTCTGATTCTGTGAACTTCCCGTTGACAGAGGACAAAGAGCGGGAGGTTAGACAGATAGTGCAGGAGGTTTCACAAGTTTGTGATGCTTTGAAGGACGGGCTGGACCCTTTGGAGCGCCAAGTAAGGCAGGTTTTCCATAAGATTGTTCGCAGTCGAACAGAAGGGATTGACTCTCTTGGTAGGCCAACCTATGCTGAATAACTTGCTGCCCGCATCATTTATTTGTGGGTGCTGTAATGAAAACAAATTTGAGATGATGTGATAACTTAATTTTGCTTCTATGGAAATAGAATACTACTAAATGAAGAAGCCAATTACCAATGGATATAAAAAGTGGAAAATGAAAGTTTGGTAATTTGAAATGAAGATTATACCCGCAAGGAAATGGAAAGGGGAATGATTCTTGTACTTAAAAATCATATAAAATGTATAGAATGTAGGATATTGAAGTAGATCATTGTGATCTATGCTTTGTTTTCCTCTCCTCTTGTTTTGGTCATGTAACATTGCTTTTGTCTAATCAAATTTCGCTGTAACTTGCTTCACCGTGATTGTATTAGTCAAATCCCTTTGGTTCATATACTGACATCTCTGTTTGGTTTGGAAGACCAAATTGTGGTACAATCTTTATTTCCTTTGCAGTCTTGGGATTGTTTAATTTCCTTTAAACTGTAAAGTACTAAACGTAGAAAAAGACAATGTCGTTCATATGCTTAAGTCTGTCTTTTGTTCCATTATCATTTGTGGGCTTGAATTTGGAATGGCATTGATGTTGGTCAACTACTTTTTTTTTTTTTCTGCTCTATTGAAATGTGTTAGGAAAATACGGTCTCAAAGATTTTGCAATAGCATTTGGGTTGGTCAATTGAAATCAGACCAGTGCGTCACCCTTAAGCCATTCACTGTTCGATCACATATTGAATTGGAAATCTCACAAATATAATCTGTTATCTGTGTCTGATTTATTTGTCTGTTGAATTTGGTGGACTTTGACTTGGTTACTGCCATCCGGAATTGAATTTCGAGCCAGTGACAGTAGCTCTGGTCAATGTATACTTTATGACATCTCTTAAAGTCATCAGGAATTGGCTGTGGATGTAACATTTGTGGTAGAACTTGGAAGTGTTTGAAAGGTTTTCTGATAGCTTCTCCCTCGTTTTCTGCTGGAAAACATCGTAGTTTTGATTCAGCGGGTAAGGCAATGCTAAAATACGTTGTTATTATTATTCCATTGAACATCAATTTTGTTTCTCATGTTATGTGAATTATTACAATCTATTTTTATATCTCTTAAGTGTCATCGAAGTAATATATTTCAACAGTTGGGGCATTCAACTGTTAAATAATTACAATCTATTTTTATGTCTTTTAAGTGTCTTCATGATGATTTCTACTAGTATATCTTTATCTATCTGTATGCACATGCTATGTCTGCAACTTGTGCCTAGGTTTAGAAGAATGTATGGTTTTTGCTTCAGAAGCAAACTATTCTCTTTCCAGCTCAATGCAATATGAATACATCAAGGAAAATGGTTTGCTTTTGATTATGTTATGTACTCTTAGATAAAAGAACAAATTTCTGAGATAGCATAGAATGACTAAAGTTTAAGGTATGCCCTTTTATTTCTAGCAAGTTGATGTAGTAGCATGCAATTAAGTGATAACGTCTGCTTTAGAAGATAGCTTTGTGTCTACCTAACCTAAGAGTTTGTCAGGCACATGGTAGTCGAACAATTGATGAATTAGTCTACTCAACACCAATTATTTTTTGTACCTTAATTCCAAAAATCTCTCTTTTCTATTTCAATTTTATTAACCATTAATAATTAATACATAAAAAATTAAAATTACAGTAAGAATATATTATATTAAACATATTCATAAAAGTTAATTTAGTTTTCATTTTTCTAGAACTACTTATACCATAATCTCTATTTTAACGAGAAAACAAAATAACCTAAATGTTAGAATTGGATGATTACCTTTTGGTTTAATAAAAATGTTGATTTGAAGATATATCGTGTCATCATTGTCCTCAAGTAAACTCTTTACTATTATTTAAACATAATATGATCTCATACTATTATTATAACCTCAAAACATGAGACACGGTTAATATAAGATAAGCTTTGTATGATTTGTGTTGTAATAATGTTATATTATTGCAAAGAAACGTTGCCTAACGTTTTATACAATAATTTGTATACTAATTTAGAAAGTGAAGTGTAGATATGACTCAATTATGTAAAATCAAAGATGAAACTTCTATTTATTTATATAGTATAATTTAATCTGTGAAATTTTTAAAATGACTCGTATTAAGAATTAGATATCTCGAACATGAAATTAGAAAAAACAAAAACGGGTGGCAGTACAAATTCGAGATATACTCTGAATACTTCTGAAATAATCTTAAAAGTATATTTTAAATTGTTAAACTTCAGGAAAAAGAGAAACATTAAACTGAAATTTGTATTCGTGAAACAATAAAAATGTTTTATTTATAAAGGAAAAAGAAGAATCAATATAGTACATAGAAGAAAAGATTTGATATCCTGTCATAATAATGAGTCCAACTTGTTGCATATATAATTGATTATCAATCGATTTAGTAAACATGTCTGTCAATTGTTCATCCAATTGACAAATTTAGTGGTGATATCTTAATACGCTGGTTTTTGTTTTATGGATGAAAAATATGCTTAATATATTTAGTCCTTTCATAAAAAATAAAATTAGAGATAATATGCAGTGTTGTCTCGTCGTCACATACAAAATTTATTTGAAAACTATTTAAAATTACATTCTTTGAGGAATTGTTTCAACCATGTGACCTTAAAAGTAACTAATGTTAGTGTCATCGTGTATTTTACTTCACACTTTATATTTTACTTTTTTTTTTTATAATTAGAAGTTTCATATTTGGTGAAGCAGCTAACACAAGAATTCCTCTCCTCTAAAGTATGTTGAAAATAAATGTTTCCTTACCTATTATTAAGACATGTTATAAAAACAATGACTAATATATAATGTAAGGATGTCAAATATGGCAACAATTTAATAAATGATGAAAAGTAATATTTTTTTTACAGAATTTTGATATAATCTAAACATATACAAGTAGTATTCTGTTCTAATAGTAAAACTTGAATTTAGAAGCTAGGAATGCGTTATCGAGTCACTAATAATTAAGTGAAACTCATCTATTTTGTTTTCAAGTAGTTTCAACTGTTTTTTAAGAAGTAACCTCCACTTGTTCAAATCCAAAAAAAGTAAAAAACTAAAATAAAAAAAAAAACCTTTGATATATAATGCTACATATTTTATTAAATTATTTTTAATTTGTCATTTTATTTCTTCATTTTAATGAGTGTTCTCAAAATACTCATTACCTGTCCACTCAATAAATAAATAAATTAACCAAGTTTGAGGAATATTAGAAAATGAGTTTTAAACTTAACTCAATTCTAAAAAATTAGTTTGTAAGATGAGGATTGTACCTCACTTATATATTATAAATTGATTTTATCTCTAATCCATGTGAGACTTCCAATAAAGAAGATGCATTATGACTTTGACTTGAGTCAGTAATAACCCTTTTTTGGATATTTTTGCAGTAGAAACCTATAGTTAATGGTTTTTGCAAATGGGCAGCTAAACTGTAAGGCTATTACTTCTGTACCCCATAAGATTTCTTCCAGCACTCTATTAGTACGGAAAAGCTTTTTGATGGAGTGGGTGAGAAATTTGATGGGGTATAGGAAGCAATCACCAATATGTATTATATAATCGTGTACTGGGTCAAAAGTTGGGCCTATTATACTGAGTACTCAGATATATGCAACCCGTGGTGAGAAAAAATATTTTAACCATTCATGTTATTTACAATTTAATTTCCTTGCTTTGTGAGCATAATATACATTTTTAATAAGAGAAATTATTATATCCATATCTTTAAAATCGACTATTATAGAAGTTAAAAAAAACTTGAGAAAATAGGCGACTATGCTACTCAAAAAATAATACGGTGAATGCACTTCAGTTAAACTATTTTATTTAGTTACCTTTTTTATAAAATCATAATCAGTTTCATTCCATTAAAAAGATACTGAGAATTCAATCAGGGATTTCATTGAGGACAACTTCAGAAAATATTAACTTAAAAAAACAAGAAGAAAAATTTAATGATACGCAGAGTAAAATTATATGAGATAAGAAGAAAATATCTGACAATATTCTTCCATATAAAGTCGAAAGAAGAAAATGTAAACTTAAAAAATTCTAAATACAAAATAGTTAAATACTTATTGTCTATTTTAGTATTAAAGTCCCGTAGATTCCTTCCCCCTACTTTGGAAGAAAGTCTAAAATGGTATTTGTCTTCACCTCTAATAAAAATTTGGTTAACAAACACAAGATCTAAGACAAGTTAAATATCTAAGAAATTGTTTCTTGGAAGATTTTATAGCTCTCTTTGAACTTGGTTAGGTCTCGGCTAAACCTAGGATCAACAAGGATTGAATCTAGGTTGGCTCACAAAGGTTATTGGGTATGTTAGGATGAGTTTTTGCCAAAGCTAAAAATTGATTAAGTGATTTTAAAGACTCATTCATGTTCTCTCATCCTAAAATAGAAAAAGAAATTAAGGTTCGACCTTAACAAAATTCATATTCTAGATGGTGATATGTTGTTTAGTTTTTATATTATCATTCATTTCTGTTATATACCTTTTGAAAAACTTTTGTAATGTTTACTTATACAGTTTTGAAGTTGTAGTTTTTTTATAGGTGTTTTGTAATTGTGTTTATACCTTTGGACAAATGGAATAAGAATTCCCTTCGGACAGACGAAATAAGAATTCCTTAGTGCATGAATTTTCTATTTTGAATGACTGATATTTTCTTTTTTGTAGAATTATTCTAATGATTAAGATGTTACAAATATAATTTTATATAATTTACTATTAAATTTTAACAAAAAATATCATACCAAAATTAAAATTTAAAATTTAAAATGTTTATGTTACATTTCTAAATATTAAAACTTTGTTTTGGACTGGATAAAATATCTAAGTAATTATAATTCACGAGCTAATACGAGTATTATTATCTATTTTACTAATTTTATTTATCCACCGGGATTTGACTCCATCATTCATCTAAATTTGCTTAAAATTTTCTTGGTAGGATCATTTTACTGCACAGCGAAAGTTTTACTTCATTAACTTTTCAATAATGGATAATCAAATCAATAAGAAAAATGATATTTTAATATCAATTTTTTAATACTGCATACGTGTCAAAATGTGATTGGACGGTTTTAAATTAAAAAAAAATTGGTTTTTCTCTTTCAAATATGTTCTTGTCTCAACTTTTTTTAATTTGAAATCGTCCAATCATATTTTGACACGTATACAGTATCAAAATGGTGTGAAAAATTGGATAATGGTGTCAAAAATTGGACAATACTAAAAATCTCATAACTACGATTCATCGGACCATATGTAGATACAGAAAATAATACTTTATAGGTGGAGACAGTGAAAAATTGAAAAAAATAATCCCTGAATAAACTCAAATGAACTCTTTCTCCAATATACTGCATTACAAGAAAAAGATTAACTCTTTCTGGCTCTAATATAGTGTATTACAAGAAATAGAAGAGTTAGAAGCAAAGTTGATCCTCCATAATAGAAAGGAGGAGAAGGAGTCCATGGTTTTTTGGGCTTCTTCACAGGACATGTTTCCTCTTCAATCTTTTCTGCCTCTGCCGTCACCCTATCCACCTCTTCTCTTTCCTGCACCTCTTCAATTTCTGTCATTCCTTTTTCCAATTCCATTTTTGGCATCACGATTCTCAACACTGCATCCACTTCGTTATACTTAGCCTTTATCCGATCCAAAACCACCCTATCAGGAATTCTAAACTTCTTCGCAAACCCTTTGGTTTTCACCTCTTTCTTGAACGGTATCATTTGCATTTCCTGCACCTCCTTCTCCCCACTCACCGAAATCTCACTCCCATCTTTACTGATATTGATGTCAATGTCCTCTTTCTTATACCCTGCACATCCACATGACCATAACAATATTAATTAATACAGATTAACACAACCCTACGAGACTCGAGATTGAAGAAACCTTTAAGATGTGCAGTGAGGATGAGCTTTGAATCAGTTTCTTTGGAAAAAAAGACTGGTCCAGATCTGTCTTTGGCAAACTGAAAATCAGAAACGGAAGTGTTATCATCTTTGGTTCTTGTGATCTTCAGCCCCAACTCAACCTCCATGATCCTTACTTTTTTGCTCAAACTAACGGAACCTTGTGAAATTGAAAGGTCTTCTTTTTTTGTATTTAGTTGAATAGAGACGATGTCGAAGTATCCAAGTACAGTTTTGTGTCTCCAAAAACAAAACTGTGCAAGTAAAGCACATATTCATTTCTTCACTATATAGTATGTATGGGCAAAGCTACTATAATGTTGGTAAGTTTACTTTACTGTCAGTATCACTATTTTTTATGCCTTTGAGGGAATCTACACTGTTTCTTTTGGACGCTGTAAGATCTGTTAACATCTCATTCAATATTTACTTTACTAATAGATTTCACCTTGAGATTTTAAATACTTTTTATAGATCTCATAGTAAACGTAAATTATGTTGTAAAAACAAGTTTAAAATATGATTTCTTTATCATTATACATATCTTGAGAGTTTTTATAGAAAAATACATCTTAATCTATAAAAATTCATCACCATGAATTAAAGATTCATCACTATAAAAATCTCTAAACATAATATGTGGTGTAGTTAATTTATTCTATGATGGTAACAAATAATTATTAATATTGTGGTATTTGTGTAACATATAACAAAGGCTTAAATCCTTAATTGGTCCCCATGTTAAGAGGAAATTACCCGCTTTTAAAAATGTATACATTGGGTCCCATGCTTTGCAATTTGTGTCAATTTAGTGAATTAATGACACTTTAAACAAGTTTGTAACAGCAATTGGAAACGTTCAAGTAGATAATAAACATGCTGCAACTCAAAATGACTTGTTTACTTGCAATTTTCAAACCAAATTGATGGTTCAAAGGAACTAAATTGACACAAATTGCAAAACATGGAAACCTAATATATACACTTTTAAAAACAGGTACTAAACTGAAAATTTTCTCCTAACATGAGGACCAATTAAGGATTTAAGCCTATAACAAAATGACACATATTTCTTCCAAAGAAAAATATTTTATAATGAAGCAACTTAGACTTATTATTGGATCGCAGTGGGAAAGAAGATCCAAGGGATTCGGTGTATATATTATACTAGCATAGTACACACTGTTTAGGTTAAGGGGGCTTCTTCCTGCACCCCCCAAATTCTCCTTGCTTCCCATTTTGCCCCTCTAATAATATATTAAATAATTTAATATAAAAAAAATTCTTTAATTTACTTCATTGTGTAATAATTATTAATATTGTGGTATTGGTGTAACAGAATGACATATTTCTCTTCTAAAGAAAAGGTATTCTACAATGAAGCAACTTAATAACTTATTATTTGATAGAAGTAGGGAAAGAAGATGTAAGTGATTGAGTGTAACAATTGGATAGACTAAATAGAATCAATTTAACAAACGATTTTGTATTTTTCAAAACAAACAAATCGCTTTGCTGTTTATTATTTTGTAACTTGTAATGAAAGTATGTCAAAATGTAGTTGGATGTCCATTTATTTTATTTTTTTCCTAAATAATATACACTCAAAAGGTGAATAGGATCAAATGTATGATTGGATTCATCGAATAAAGTTGGAACTAAATGATGAAAAATTTAAGTGTACATATTTATCAATTTTTCAAGTTGGTTTGATTTAATAAGTCGAACCAAACCATTAATTATTTTAAATTAAGTTGAGTTGATGGAACAATGGATATGTAAATATTTTTAATAATTATTTATGCATGAATTAAGCTTAATTATGAAATAAGTTAATTTTTTTCTCATATATAAGATTGTTTAAGAAGTATGATGAATGTACCCGTGAGGGTGGTTTTAGGAAAAGAGAAAATTACGAGAATTTGTTTTGTGCCATAAAAAAATAAGTTAGATAAGTGTAATGTGTTTTTGTTAAGTATTATTGATATTCTTATATTTTTTTTTCAAAACTTATTAAACTTTCAACATAATCAACACATAAAAACAAAACCTTTGGGATCGTTATTTAATCACGCGGGCCCATTTGTTTCCCTCTTCCAACTTTAATTCAAACCTCGTTGAATTTTGGCAACGTTGATATTTGCACCGTGTGACTCTGATTTTTTCAGTGAGATTGCATTCTTTAATGCCCATCATAATTTTGCAAAAAAAAGAAAAAAAAATGGGTTATTTCTATCTACTTCTGTCGGTAACCACTTACTCACAGTTACCCCTTCGAATTTAATACAGAGATTGCACATCTTCTATACATAAAGTAAACGAAAAAACCAGATCATAAGTAATAACAATTTCTATTGTTCATTTCTTCTTATTTTTCTTTCAATAATACATATATCCACGTAATATATATATATATATATATATATATATATATATATATATGTATGTATGTATATTCTTAATTTAAAAATAAAATGATATAGATTTAAAGTAACCAATGATTGTCTTCTAACATATATATACTTCTAAAAAGAAAAAGTGGCGTATGGATCTGAAACGATTTCACAATATATGTTATGATTATATATATGTACTCAAGTGTTACTACATACACATAGGAAGGAAATATTGTCCACACAAAGCATTCACTCCCAATATAAAGTGGAAGATATATAACTTAAGAACACACAAACATAAGTAAAGCCAGGAGCATATAGGGAAGTAGAGGGAGTATATATATATGCTCTTATTGGTTGCATAATTATAAATGTTTAGAAGAGATGGTGGTGACGCTTCTCTTCCTTTGCTTCCTTTTCCTCTTCCTTCGCTTCTTTTTTCTCATGATGCTCGTGAAAGGCAAATCCACCAGCTCCCACTGCAGCAGCTGCTGCAACCTCCTCTCCTATCTTGTGCTTGTGTGCGTGCTCTGGGTCTTTCTCTGCCTTGTGCTTCTCATGCTATATATTTATATGTACATATCAAACTCCAATTATCATTTAACTTTCCTTTTCAAAGCTATACGTAAGGTGAAAATCAGATCAAGAAATAACAAACAAAAAGATCAAGAAAATGAGATCAAACAAAAAAAATATATTATGTACGTTAATTAGCAACTCTTTTTCAAGTGAACAACGTAATATGCATGTATGTATGTAGTATAAAGCAAATAAGAATGGTTAAGAATTATTACCAAGGCGTAAGCACCAGCTGCTGCAGCACCTAACTCACCAAGGTGCTCAAGATGCTTGTGGTGCTTCTCCTCCTTCTTGTAGTCAACCTCATCGTAACGTTCATCGCTGTCATCCTTGTAGCCACCGCCACCACTTTTCTTGCCGTAGCCACCGTCATCGTTGTCAGAGTACACACCACCAACGCCAAATCCACCACCAGCACTTGTTTTGGTGTAGCCAGCATCGGTGGTGTCAGAGTATCCACCACCAGTGCCATAGCCACCTGAAGACTCATCAATGGCAGAATAACCTGTCTTTCTGCGCCCTTCATAGCCTTCACCAGAAGGGTCGTCACTAGAAAATGATGTTTTGTTGAAGCCAGTTTCATATTGAGCAGCAGCAGAAGACTCGTATGATGGGTTGTCGTAACCAGTCTCAGTTTCTACGGGCTTAGTCTCCTGGTCCTTGTGGTGGTGGAAGAGGTGGTGGTGGTGGTGCTTCTCTTCGGCCATGGTGGTTGGAAAAGTAGTGGATGAAAAGATGATGGAGAAGAAGGGTGAGTAGGGAAATGGGTTGAAGTAAGGTGAGATGTGATAGTTGAGAAGGAGTTGTTAGGTATTTATAAAGTGGTGATCACCATGAAACATGTTAGACATGATTCTTAAGTTCCTGCTTTTTTGGTAGGGCATTAAATTATCTTCCTTAACATCAGCATCCTGCTTTATCATTATTTGTCAAAAAAAAAAATCTCACATTTTTAAGAATTCAAACAAACAATATTTTTTTTTTATAAATATTTTTATTTTTTAAGTTTTTCAAAGTAAAGTTATAACTTAATATTTCCTTAATAAATATCTTATTAATGAAATATATTAGATCGATGGTTAACTTTTGTTCAAACATTTAACTTATTTTTATTAGAATTTCTTCTTCCACTTTTTTGTTTTTTTATTATATGATGTATTTTTCTTTTTATAATTACTTGTTTGGAGTTCTCATGTATATCATATATATTAAAATATGCTTGTTTGGAACGCGAAAAATATATAAAGTTGGAAGAAAATAAAGTTTTTCTAGATTTTTAATGATACTCTTTTTTAGAAGACAAGGACAATGCATAATTCCTCGGAAGATTAAGAGGAATACAAAACAAAACTACACTGTTTATGATATTTTTCATATATTAACCTCTTGTTCTCGTTGTTTTATGGGTATCGATGATAATGTTATAATGATTAGTTCTTTTTTGAAAATTATGATTGGTCACTTCAATAATATCTTCTCTCTCAACCTTTGTCTTCCTAAGTAAAGTTTGGACTCAAACCTTTCTTTTAAGAACTTTTGACCTTATTTTATTTAACCAATCAAATGTTGGTTATTAAAGTTAAATTATATTAATGAAAATGTATTTTATATAATTACTTAATTCAATTTTGTTTGGGTTAAATATGTTTTTCGTCCCCCAACTATTGGCCGTTTTTGTGTTTAGTCCCTCTTTCAAACTATAGTACAATTTAGTCCTTCAACTTTAGAAAACTATGATTTTAGTTCTTTTTACCAAATTTTTTAAACTTTATTTGCTGTTTCAAGCATGTTACATTATAGGACACATTTTTGTTTCAATGTTAACTGAGAAACACGTTTGAAACAGCAAATAAAGTTAAAAAAATTTGGTAAAAAGGACTAAAATCAGAGTTTTCTAAAGTTAAAAGACTAAATTGTACTATAGTTTGAAAGAGGGACTAAACACAAAAACGGCCAATAGTTGGGGGACGAAAAACATATTTAACCCATTTTGTTTATATATAATACTGCCTCCTCTTATTTCTAACAAAAAAAAAATATTAACTTCACACATTTATAAGAAAGTCAATTAACTACACTAAATTTTTACTAATATCTTAATATTCTATCTAAAATCTCCTTATACCATACAAGTTATGATGGTATAACTAAAGGTCAAACATTATAAAAAATATTAAAGAAAGTAGAGATAACTAAATTCCTTCACTAACAATAATAATATTAATAAATAAATAATTAGTCGTGTTTAAATTAAATCATTATTTTTACATTATAAATTAAACAAACCTTAAAAAAATTCTTCTTCTGCACCAATATTTAACTTCACCTTACTTCCTTATATTTGTATCCATTTTTTTTTCTTTCACATAATTCATTTCCATCTTTTTCTTTTATTTCTTCATTTTTTTTCCATTGCCAAACTTAGCCTCAATAAGTGGTAAGTACGGAATTTTATTTGCAGTACTGAGAATAAGATAGAACAATGATAATGAGTTAAGGTTGAAGCCTAATCTAAGTTGAGCAACAAAAATGAAACAAATTATTAAAATCCATCTTAAAATATTTTAGTCTTGAAAAAAATTAATTATCTTTTCGTGTCTAGTTTTTTTTTTTTCGTTTATGAAAAATCCCTAATATACATGTTAAATACATGCACTGTTGAAACAAGGTCAGTAAGTTAAACCTCGTAGAGAAAGAAACAATTAGGTCAAAAGATTTTAATGATTATGTTGAAAAATAACAGAAAGATAATTGAAATGGATAAGATTGGGTGTGATTGGATTGAAATCACATGGGACCCTTTGAATGGCAGTTATTAGTTGACGAACTGTTCGTTTGTGTCGGCAACAAAGAACATTCCATTTCATCTTATTAAGCATATTCTTTCTCAATTAAAAGATAAATATAATAGACATAATTCTAATTTTCGTATATTTCTGTTATAATGTAAGAAAAGTTATATGATTCACTGATAAAATAAACTTAAGTGTTTCTTTAAATATTTCATATATTCTAGAGAAATATGACAACATATTTTTATTATTATTTAAGATGAATGATGCAGTTGGATTTTACATTTTACTTTTTATATATATGGTAAAGTTTATTAAAGAATTATCTTAACTAGATTTATTTATGATTATTACTAAACTTTATCGCTATATATCTGCGAGTTACATGTGAAGAAATACAAATTGTCTACATAAAGTTGGAAAATTTTGTTGTTTCTAACAAGATTTTTAAGATTGATATGATATAAAAGTTGTCTATATAAATGAAATCTCACAAAAAGGGATAAAAGAAAATAACATATCAAATATAGATAGCCATCTGTCACACGAAACCACAAAACTTATTTCGTGACCTCACACTTGTAATATTAATATCTCAGTTAATTAGAATTTTTAAAATAATTCAATTCTCGATGAATAACTGATTTTGACAGATTATTTAATTGTGTTATAAAGAAAAATCGTAATTTAAAAAGCCCCTATCTAAAATAATGAATAGATTTAACAAAACAATGGTCGTAAAGTAGCAGAGTTGTAAAATGAAACAAAATTGATAATTTTTGTTTTGTTTTGGAGAGAGATTGAGAGAGATGTGAATTGAAGGAAACTTGGGTGTGGCATATTAGATCTTACACGTATTGGCTATTTATGTGACATAGTTGTCACAGTTCAATTAATTGATTCAATTTAGGATTTGAATTTCGGAAGATTAAAGATTGTGGATCAAATTAGAGCCACGTGGTGCCGACACGTGTATAACACTGAGAATATAAATAAATAAAAAACAAAATAAAAATAAGGAATTATGTTAGTGTTTTGATTCTCGTGATGTAACTTCCTGAGTGTTGAATAGCAAACTATTTAGGATCTGGAGGATCTCATGCATTGTTCATAAATTGTATTTCGTTTTTATCTATAATTTTATTTTATCACCACCAAAGTGTAATAGTTTTGTTGGTTTGCGTTTTGCGTAATTCAGAAATTCCCTAGTTCACTTCGAATTAAACTATAAAGGTCGATTATTAAAGAAAAGTTAATAATGGGAAAAACGAATTATGTTCTCTGTCTATTTCGTTAAAAAATTTAGTTAACTATTTTAAAAAACCCACTTTGTCTTTATAAATATTTTTTTCAAACTATGTTTCTAATACGTTCATTGAATATATTATTCATTTAATATATTTTTTGAACTTCTTTTTCATATAAATAAAATTAGTTTTTATTTCTCTTTTTACTTGTAACATAATATAATATTCAATTATTCCGACGTATATATTTATATCATATTTTGGAGAGTTATATGTTTGTGATAGTGTAAGAGTTAATCCATCAAAATTATCACACACAATGATAATCCGTCAATCATTTTTGTCCAATGTAAAGCTTCTACACTATAACCTCGTGCATCTTCATTATATATTTCATCTCTCTACTTGAAATTGGATGATTATTAGAATGACAAGATAATTCCAAAAATTGAATCCTCATATCAATACATAGACTAATAAAACACAAATATAAATACAATACTCATAATCATTACAATATCGTACCAAAATAGATACCATAATATTTTCAAATATGCATAAAATACATTGAAATTTTATCTTAAACAGTCATGGAATAAGAAATTTTAAACATGCACGCGCTCAGAAGTGGCATTAAGTATCAGACTTATTGCAAAAGGTAGCGCTCAACGTCATTGTTCTTACAAAAAGTCGCGCTTAGCAACACCCTCATATCGCTCAACGTCTTAGAACTAAATTGCTCCAAACCTATAATGAGTGATTACACTTAGCGATGCCCTGTTACCGCTTAGTGCTAAAGCATTCGCATTTTACGACACTCAGCGATACAAAATTGGTGCTCAACGACCTGAATATAAAAGGCTTTCAAAACTTCACAGTGAGCTGACGCTCAACGCCAACCTACCATCGTTCAATGTTGTTGAAATTCTTTGATGTAGGAGAATAGAACTTGTTCAAATGGTCAAATTGGTATTCCCTTCTTAGTACTTTGGTAAAAAATGACTTTTATGTCAAGGCACATACCAATTGTCTCAATTGATCAAATTCTAAATTCCTCAATCAACACAACTTAACCGATACAATTCAACATGACAAACATTCAACAGACCAGACACAGCAGATCAAATTCATCATACAACTCAATCATGCAATTACAAACTTTAAGATACTTATAACTTAAAAAATAATGCAATTAGTTTTCCTTATCTGAAAGGCAAATCAAATTGTTCAAGAACACCTTCAAACACACACAACTAAGACACACCGTAACCAATGATCAACAAAGACTTGCAAAGAAAACTCTAACACCTCATGCGAGCCAAAAAGGTCACACGTAGAGAAGGAGCAAATAAACCAAAAAAAAATGATAAATAACTCATTTATTCTATTGAAGAAATTGATCAGATAAAAGTGGAAAGTATGCCTTAAGAATCATCCTAGTGGTCTTCGATTTTGAAACAAATGAAATGATGGTGAGAAAACTCAATAATAAGAAAGAGAACTTTAGAGGAAATATGTTCAGAGAAATGATGTGATTGTAAGATAATGAAACTTGTTTATAAATTTTTTATTTATTTTTTAAACTTTTATTATTAAAACAATTGAGTCTCACTGTTTCAAATATTCTATCAAGTCTAACATGACTTTTGAAATTCTTACATAAGTATATTTAAACCAATTTGCTTACATATTTCCTTTCAAAAAATACAAGGAATAAATAAAATTAATTTTTATAATTCAATACATACTTATACGCACATTAACATATATTTTTTTAAAAAACATATGGTTATGTAAGTAAGATTTTTGTTGATTGTAGATTTCATGTTTGTTCTATTTTTGTTATGAACATTTTCACTACAATGTAGACTATAGTAATAATGAGCAAGTGTTTATTGTCTTTATTTTAGTTTGAAGTGGTGCTTGATGTGTGTAGTGAATCTTATACTTCGTGTACAAATAGTTTTAGGTAAGGATGCTATTTTTTTGTTTGCCTAGCTTGTAGGTGATTTGTTTCCAACACAAAATGTTGGTGGGCATATTCTCTTTTGAATTTCAATTTCTCATGGTGTAAAATTACTTTGAATTCACTTCAAACATGTCTAAGATTGAAATATATTAACACAATCATATTTCTTTATCATCCATTATAGCTTCTGTTAATCATCCTTCTCTTATTTTTCAAGTTAAAATTTTTAATATGGATGGTGGTCTAATTGTTGGGATAAACTTAAATTTTAGAGATTTATTATTTTATTAGGTTTGGGTATAGTAATATTTGATTTGATTTGATAAATATAAAAGAGAAATGAGTAGTTATGATTTTATGTTTATTAGGTAGAATATTATTTTATGATAAAATAAGGAGATTTTATTTTTTAGGTAAGTTGATATTTTATTGTCAGTTTTTATTATTTGTAGTTGACCCAAGACCCGATTTGCTAAGGTTTAATGACACAATGAATTGAAGAATAAAATTATTTTTAGATGTCAACGTTTTTCCAATAGATGGTATCGGATCCAACACTAATTAAGGTCAAAATTATGATATATGGTATTTTGGATAGTATGGTGGACACTTTAAAAAAACAACGTAGTAGATAGATTAACAAATGTGTCATGTACATGAATAATTATGCTAAATATAATAAATAATAAAATTAATAACATGAAAATAACATAATATAAAACATGTTTTATGAATTCAAATATATGAAGTCTCTCGTATGAAGTTTAACTGTTGATATGAAATATCATGACGAATGTTTTAAATTCTTTCAATGATGTTGAGTTTTGTAAGTCGGGTTGGTTCAAATTTCAAGATAAAAATATTATTTCGATTAATTTTCTTTTTTATCAAATTGACCTATAGATTTGTCAAGTTTAATCTTTTTGTCATTCCTATTTATTATTACTCTATTTAACCAATAATTAATATTTAGCCACGTGCTGAATTTAATTAAATAGTAATAAACATTAATGTAACTGTTTGATTATAAGTAAAGGACATAACATCAATAACACAGTTAATGCATCGTTAAAAATGAAATATTTTTTTAAAATACAACAAAATGATTGTAAATAGTCCAAACACAAGTAATATTTGGGAGCCAAATATTAGGCCCATATATATAAAAGTTCATCAATATTGTTGGGCGGATCAGGCCCATTATAAAGCCCAACTCGTGTTTATGGTCCCAGAAATATAAGAACCCTCTTCTGCTACCTCGAGGTTTTAGCCTAGGAACGGTCTTCACCCACTTTCAGCCGCATCACTTACTGGAATCGCGCATTCCTTGCGATCAAGATGGTGCTTAATTCGACGCTTTTTATATCTTCTTATTTTCTCATGCTATTAATGTTTAGGGTTCATGTAGAGTTTTGGAAGTTTTTATTTTTCTCTTTGAAATGACCATAAAATTGTGAATTTTAGTAGAATTTGTTAACTGTGATTTGAAATCAGAAATTTTAGAATTTTTCCTCTCGGTGGTTATGATTGCATATGGTGTAGAAGTTTGGTTTTTATGATTTTGGTTTGTTTTATTTGAATCCGATCCTTAGGCCTTGTTTTATAGGCCTGGGTGGCAAATGAGGATTTCGAGCACACACTTATTGTTTTGAACACGAAGATTGTGACGCTTTCTACTTCTTCTTATTTCCTCATGCTATTAATATTTAGGGTTCGTGCTTTTTTAGTGTTTGGAAGTTTTTACTTTTCTCGTGGGAATGACCATAAAATGGTGAATTTTAATTGAATTTGTTAACTGTGATTTGAAATAAGAAATTTTAGAACTTATCCTCGGGTTTTTTGTGATTTTGGTTTGTTTTATTTGAATCCGATCATTGCCTTGTTTTATAGGCCTTGGTGGCAAATGAGGATTTCCAGCACATACTTCGTGTTTTGAACACGAACGTAGATGGGAAGCAGAAGATAATGTTCGCCCTTACCTCAATTAAAGGTATAGGGAGACGATTTGCTAACATGGCGTGTAAGAAGGCCGATGTTGACATGAACAAAAGGTTTACTTTACTTTCATTGCCATTGTTTTCTCATTGTCTGTTGATAATTGCTTAGTGTTGCATAAGAGTGTTGTGGTTCAATTAGTCATGTTTTGTATTGAAATAGGTTTTGGTTATTTTGTTGACAGAGCTGGGGAGCTGAGTGCCGCTGAGTTGGATAACCTCATGACTGTGGTTGCCAATCCCCGGCAATTCAAGATTCCAGACTGGTTTTTAAACAGGAAGAAGGACTACAAGGATGGGAAGTATTCTCAGGTAGTGTCCAATGCATTGGATATGAAGTTGAGGGATGACTTGGAGAGACTCAAGAAGATCAGGTGAATACCCTTTTTTATTGTGTGTTTTTCATGGAAAAATGTTTATCTATAACTGATACATTCCACTTTTAATGATTAGATTGTTAATCATGCACGGTTAGAGTGATTTTTGGATTCTTGATACTTTTTTGCTCACTGAAAAATCTGATACCAACAAACTTATTCTTTCGAACATTATTGATTTCAATTATGTTGAATGTCTGTTTTTCCGTCAGCAGTTTCGGAATATACACTTGTTTGGAATTGGAGCTGTTTTAAAAATGAAAACCGAGATATGCATCAGAACAAAACAATACTTTTCGCCTGGCTGTTATATTTGTTTTATTAATTTCTGCATGCACTATGAGATAACCTGCTTCTTTACTGTCATTCATAAAGTGCAAATATGTCATGTACTATAAACTGCAAAGGTAATAAGTGATACGTGCAAGTATGAGTTCAAATGTACCATTTAGCATGTTAATGTTGTTCTTTGTGCCTGACGTTGGACATTAGCCATACGAATTTAAGTTGTATGCCTTCAACCTTGCTGTCCGCATGTCAGGGTGTGTATGGTATCATGTAGAGAAATGAAAAAAAGTAGAGATCTTGAAGAGTTACATCCCTTTTGGTATCATCCAAATCCAATGAAAAGGAAGAAGGCTTCCTCTCTTTTATTGGTTTCATCATTTTATATTTGGTTGTGAAGATGATTGTAGCTTGCTAAATGTTGGGCATCCTGATTGATATTTATTCTTTCATGCAGAAACCATCGGGGGTTGAGACACTACTGGGGTCTTCGTGTACGTGGCCAGCATACCAAGACTACTGGTCGTAGGGGTAAAACTGTTGGTGTCTCTAAGAAGCGCTGAGCTTAAAGCTCTCCCTTATTCTGTTTTTTGAACAATGGGATATATTATTTGTTAAAGTCAACCATTTTATTTTGAGAATGCATTTGGATTTTGTTGCATTTGAATTTTAACTGTGATTGGGTTGGTTGTTCTTTTATTTCCTTATGAATCTTGTTTATTTTTGCCCCCGCTTTGTCCTATTTGAAGGCGGACGCCATGTGCATTTCCCTTAAAATATGGCTTAATATTGAGCAAGATTAATATATGATTACCATGCCTACATAGTGCTTGAGTGATATTTAGTATCTAAGCATAAATATAACTAATATGTTTTATTGTATATTAAGATAATAAATAGTGAAAAGAATGATAATGTCTGATTGAAGATATTTAAACTACTAAATAACCTACACAGAAGAATCCTTTAGTTGTAATAAATTTGGCAATGAATTGTATTTTATAATTATTCTTAAAATTTGTATGGTGTAATTTTTCTTCTTTTTTTCTTTAATTAATTCATAAAGTGAATTTAGTATAGTTAGTTTAAAATGTTTTAAAGACAAGGTTTTATAATTTATGAATTTTATTGTTAGTATTATGGATTTTTGTCAGTTGTGGTTTATAATTATTCTTAAAATTAGTATGGTGAATTTTCTTATTATTGTTTTTTTGGTATTTCATTGATTATTCCATGTCTACTCTGATTATTCCGTAATAAATTGTAGACAAATGAATTTATAAGTGAATTTAGTACAATTAGTTTAGAATGTTTTGAAGAAAATGATTATTATTTTAAAATAATTTATGTAATGAAGCAGTGAAACCAATATAAAGGTAATCGCATGTAACTGAAATATTGGCGTATTCGTCCCATTGTACACATCCCAAAAACAAAAGAGTAACAAGGATAGAAAACTTTAAATTTAGGTTTAATTGTTTCTATTAGTTTCTCTTTTTAGAAAAATGTCAATTTCGTCTCCATATAGTAAAAATGGTGTTAAAAACTTAAAGTGAGTTTTGAATAATAACCATTTCATGCGTCCGATCTATGATATTGGTGAGTTTTGAAAGCAATGATTTTTAACACAAATTTTTTCTATATAGAGACGAAATTGACATTTTTCTAAAAAATACTTTTCAAGAGAACTAACCAAATATTATTCTGGCTGAGTTAATCAAACGTATTCCAAATTGAGGATATTAAAGTTCATCTTTGTTAAGATATCCTAAATATTCTATTAAAGGATATTAGACAATCAAATATTGTGTTATTTATAATTTAGATATTATTTTAATTTGTGCAGATTTATGCATCTATCATTCCTTTAATAGATGAAAGATTATAGGATCCTTATATGTATATATATGGTACTCTACTCTTTGAAATAATACATCAGAATTATTCTTTAAACCTTTTATTACTTACAACATCTCTAAATAGTGTACATATAGTTGGAATTCTTCGTTACAATGTCTATCAACCTTTTAGTCAATTTATGCATGACCCACGAAAGCTTCATATGGATGCTGTTGAAAGAATTTTGAGATATTTGAAGTCTGCTCCTGGAAAAGGAATTTTGTTCTCAAATAATGGAAACTTAAAGGTAGAAGGATACACTGATGCAGATTGGGCAGGTTCAAAAGATGATAGAAGATNTACCTCTGGATACTTTACCTTTGTAGGAGGGAATCTTGTAACTTGGAGGAGTAAAAAACAACCTGTAGTAGCAAGATCTAGTGCTGAAGCAGAATTGAGAGGCATGACACTAGGTGTATGTGAATTTTTGTAGATTAAAAATGTGTTATCAGATTTGGGATTTAAACCGAATGAAGCTATGAGTTTGTACTGTGACAATACTTCGGCTATTGCAATTGCTCATAATCCTGTTCAACATGATAGAACAAAGAGTTACAGTTGGCTGATGTTCTTACTAAAGGAGTGTCAAGAAGATTGTTTGATGAGTCTCTATTCAAGTTGGGAATGTGTGATATCCATGCACCAACTTGAGCGGGAGTGTTAAGATATGCTAAATATTCTATTAAAGGATATTAGACAATCAAATATTGTATTAGTTATAATTTAGATATTATTTTAATTTGTACAGATTTGTGCATCTGTCATTCCTTTAATAGATGAAGGATTATAGGATCTTTATATGTATATATATGATACTCTACTCTTTGAAATAATACATCAGAATTATTCTTTAAACCTTTTATTAATCTTATAGTTTAGTTGTGAAACATTGGTATAATGACAAGTGTTAAAAAAACTGGACTGAAATAAAAATATTTAGTTTGAACTAAACTAAAAACAAAACAACTGAACTATTCTTATTGAAAATTATATTACACTATTTCTTCGATTGAAATTTTTAAAATTTACATTATTAGCTACTTAAATTATAATTATAGTCAAAAAAATTACGTAATTATTCACCATTTCTTCATGAAGTCATCGATTAAATTTTTTATTTATCAAGAACCAGAATGCATTCCAATAGATACTAGTGAAAGTAGCTTGTTTCCCTTCGTATTAAAACTTCAATGTTTATATTAGTTGTTGAGATACAATGTAACAATGCTAAAAAAAGTTGGTGATGATGCATATATAAATTTTAATTGAAAAAAAAAGACATTCTCTGTCTCTTCTAGTAGTGTAGTAAATAAGAAATTTAAATAATTAAATTACTTTATTTTTTAAAGAAAAATAATCAGTTTACAAATGTAGATCGTAGCAAACTATACTAAAGATAGTTCAATCTACAGATACAAAATGTAGTCAACCAAAATACTTTTTTTTTTTCAATTTGGTTGAACAATTTTCTAATTCAGATTAATTTTGACATTTTCTTTTAGTTTAATTAAACTCTTATACATTTTAATTCAATTCTAACTCAGTTGTACACCCCAGTTTGGACATGTCTTTAAGTTTAATTATAAATTATATTGAAATGTGTTACGAAATAAATTACTTTTGACAGTTGGGGAATTTTGATAGTTTGCTAGACAAATAATGGTGTTACTGTCCTACACCCTGCAAGAATTGCAGAGGTTGACTGTTCTTTCTGTCCGCACAAAAGTCAACAGACAAATGAAGTGCAAACATTGACCCTGAAAGGTTCATGTGCCGCACAAGCCTCTAACCATACATCTCTCAAAATACTTACTGATTAGTAAGTAGTGTAATGCAATCACGTTTGCCATCTACTCGTCTAGGCTGTCATTCAATGTGACCTTTTTTATAATGCGTTGTCGACAAACTTGTACGGATTAATGTTTAATCAAAATAATTTTGATAAAATTATTTTAAGATGTGTATCATCACATTTAGCATTTCCCATGCGATTCAATCAGTATATAGCAAACATTGACCAACTTTAATCTCCCTATACTTGCACTATTTTTAAGCCTCAGAAAATGAAAATAAAGTATATATCAAGAGGAAGGAGTCTAAATAAGGGGCAAGAATTAACTTATGAAAGGTAATGATCACTTTAAAAAATGTCTAATGTGGTTGAATCAACTAGTGATCCTCAAGTCGGTCTAACGAGGTTCAATCAACTAATGATCCTCAAGTCGGTCACATCATGTATGTGATCGAACATTCCAATGGACAAGCTTCTTTCTGTCTTCATCAAAGCTGAAAAAAGTTAATAAGGAGTTTAGAGGACAGCGATTATTGGGGAGATGTTCTGAGCATCTTTAATAAAATAACAATGAGCGTAACAATAAAGACTTACTAGGGTTATTGTTCAACCTTCAGTCCCGCTTCTATGCGTTCAATAAGCTGATCTGCATTCAATGCTCCCTCCTGGAAATCATCAAGACCAAAAAAAATTCTTGCTTAGAATGTGTAGATGGTTGTTTAGAATTTGGAGATAACAGACAACACCCTTGTTTTATTTTGTTTTGTCAAATAAGCAAATTTCTATGTAGCTTAATAACAAAAATTCATTAGTAAATAACAGATTCAGCTCAACAAAATCTGTCTAGTTTCCATCAACATTAGCAACAAATTTCAAGAATATTAAAGAAAAGCCCGCAAACAGACAAACTCAAGACCAGAACATTTCAAGCTACATATACCTTCCCACAAATATGATGATGGGGAAAAACATTTGAAATTTCACAGAGACTTGTGCTATTATTGACTGCAGACAGAAGACTCTATTTTAAACATTCTTTAATGGATGTACAAAACTAGCAATTAGGCTCTTTTTATTATAATAAAATAAAATAAAATTTGCTTTCATTCTGTTAAATTGAACAAGCCTAGGAGAATATAAAGGTGAATAGGCCAATATCAAAGTTTTAAGCAAAATTAGGAACGAGATTATTCTTTTAGATGCTCTACAAGTTTTTGTAGCATAAGAACTAACTTCAGGCAGTTTCCCATAAAAGGCCAAAAAGATCGCTACTTCTTTTATTAGCTGGCTTTGCAGTCAAAGGAAGTTTTATGATGGATTGGATCCTTCACACTACAAATTCACATTCCTAACAGAACAAAAGAAAAGTAGTAGCATTGTTAATTCTATGTTTAGTATATCTCAGAGCATTGCTGCATTGCTAATGGACATGTATTTTCAAATAGAAACACTAAATTCGGTTTCACAATTCAAATTTTAATGCAATGTCATGCCATTTTAGGCCAAATGTAAGTGTTTGGAGTCATTGCAGAAGCAGAAGCAGAAACTCCCATATATTATAAAGGGTCACACAGACACGACTAACCACCAGGTGCGAGGAAAGCATAACTCAAATGAAAAAAGAAAAAAAAAATTGACTTACAAAACGATCATAAGGTTCTCCATCCTTAAACATGATGAAAGTTGGCAATGCCTCAATTCTGTATTTGTCAGCAATGCTGGGATACTTCTCAGTGTCAATCTTCACCACCTGTATCTTATCCTTAAGCCGAGTGCTTACTTCATTGAGAATGGGAACCATGAATTGACAAGGACCACACCTGTAAACGAGGTCTAGGGTCACTCATTATTTGCTATTATATAACAAGTTAACAAAACAGCTTCAACTTCAAAAAGCACCAGTTAACAAAACCAGCATAACTCCCTTCGAGCAAAATACGGAGAAAACAAAAAATGGAGGGAGAAACTTACCAGGTCGCATAGAAGTCAACTAATACCGGCTTTTCAGAATTGGCAAGCAAATCATCGAAAGAGTTAAAGGATTGTTTCTTAGCTTGAACCTACACAGAACAATACGCAACAATACACTTATAAGTCCATAATTGACTAAAACTGTTGATCAGCTTCACAAAATTAAATAATCAAATTGATATTCAGGGTCCTTGAGTTTACACTTGTTCATTCAATTCATTCTTCACCTCACAAAATTGAGAATTAATTTGACTACTGAAACACACATTCAGCCACTAATTTCACGGTTAAATACAAATTTAGGAACCAAATGTAATTTTTACTATTGTACCACTAATATGATTTCACAAACTATTTACGCACAATTTATGATTAAAATAATAATAATAATAATAATAATAATAATAATAATAATCACGCGTGTTCCTTGATTTACTAAACAATGAAGAAAGTCGTACGTACAACTGCAATGGAAAATGAAAGCAGATAGCGTGGTTTAGGTTACCTGAAGAAGGAATCGTGGCCGCGGGGAAGTAGGAGCGCGTGGAGTACTGATCCGAAGAAGGTGCGTGCGCGAGGGGAATTGCAGCGAGAACTGTTTGGCGGAAGAAGATGCGGAGGTAAAGGATGGCGGCAAGCGCGTAGAACGTTCAGAACTCAAAGAAGAAATCGCGGAGGATGCGGAAACGGAAATCGCCATGGGAACGAAAGGAGATGCACGTGTTTGTTTGTGCTGGAGATGAGAAAATGTAGATGAGGTGTGTTTGGATACCGAAGTATCAGTTTGCAATGAAACGACAGAAAAAAAAAAATATCTAAAGAAAACAAAGTGAAGGAACAAACGGACTCTCCAAGGTCCAACCCAAGCTGCTGCTTTGCTCTGACTCGTACTCTCCCAATCCCAACTCTCTTTTCCTTTTCATTTGTTTTTTTTTTTATAAATGTTACAATTGGTTAAATAATAAAAAACAATTTCCGCGTGCTATTGTCAAACCAAGGCAGCATTTTAAATCAAAATAACTTTGATTGCGTTGGAAGAAAATTTTGTTCATATTTTTGCTAATCTTACAATAATTAACTTTAATGGTGTACCTTCTCTTAAAAAAATTATTTTGCATGTTTCGTGACTTTATATTTATACTTTAAAACAGATGATAATGTTGTTTATAATTTTTTTAATATATTGCAACTAGTATTTTTATTTTAAAGGGAGGTATTGCATTTTTTAATTAAATAAAACTATTATTATGATTATTATATACCATTAGAACTATCTCTGGCGGAGAATGTGTTGCTCATTGAGATATCACCTTTTAGCACATGTCCATTTCCTAGATGATTGTTGATTTGAAAACTTGTAAAGAAGTGTTTCGAGTGTCAGCTTTTACAAGTTTTTGTAGGATATTTCATTTTCAAGTTTTAGTATTATTAATTCGTATTCATAATTGATTGCTTTGTCACATTTACACAAAGACATAAAGTACAAATTACAAAATGACATTAATGCATTTGACTCAATACGAAGTGTTAAAGGGAGATGGAGGAATTGTGGAACAAGGATGATTTACACTTGGTACAAGAATTGCATGAAAATACTATAAAAATCTAACCATTCTATTCACTTCAATCTTCCAAAACAAAGTAAATCAAGACTCGTATTGCAAATGCAACGTGGCAATTCTGATTTCCATCCATGGTGAGTTGTCAATTCTTCAAAATGATCCAATACATTGAAACAAGATAACTACATACATGCCAGTGGTACAAGAGGATGACAATGATAAAAAAAAGTACATGATATCGAACACTAAATCCTCACTTCAACAGTATTTGCGGGTAGCCTCATTACGTGATGTACATATTTGTATGACTCCAAAACTATTACCGAGAATACTAGAATACTTGCAAGTTTAAAACCGTGTGTGGCATTCTAAACAAGTGGATCGCCAGAAGATCATCCATCACTTGTCAACGTGAAAGCCAGAACAACAATGGTGAGTGCAAAGAAAATGGTGGCACTACGAAACAACCGTGCATGTTTAATTCCAGTCGAATCCTTGCTTTCTTCACTGATTAACTCAATCTCTTTCAGAAGCTCCCTCACTTTGTCAATGTCCGAGTCTTTTGAAGCTTGGATTAATCTGCTTTGAATCGTCTCCAGCTTAGTCAGACTCCTATTACTTGACTTAGCTTCACGTGACCAAATAAAACCTGTCATCTTCCACAAAAGGATCCCTACATAGATGGCTACAATGCAGTCTACAGTGTAATGATGACGTTCTCGTATTTCTCTTTGGGCACTATGCATCAAAAGAAGCCATACAAGAGCAGAACTGAAACCTCCATATGCTTCCTGCAGTTATTAAAATATAGAAAAAAAAAATCCAGAGGTAAGCTACTCGTAAAAAAATCAAATGCAAACAATCAACAACAGATGAAAACACAAATCTTGGAATTAATTCAAATCATACTGTCCAAGCCATGGCTGTGAGTACGGCAACAAGCATGTGGCCACTGTATAGGAGGTCATTGCAGCCACCTCCAGCTTTCTTTAACAGACTGTACCATGAAGGTCCTTCGGAGACAGTGGGTCGCAAAAAATCAATCAGAAAGCTCATTGAACCCCAATCTGGCTGGTAGTCGCTAACTGGCTTTCCAATGTCAACTAAGAAAAAAAAAAGTATGTTAATTTGGAAGATCTTCTCATCCAAGCAAAATGTCCCTAAAGGTGGACAGGACATATAGACATAGAGCAAGGTATTGACAGACATATTATCGACCTGAGATAAAAGCTTTAAAAGCTATATCTGCGGATGATACATGAAATAATAAAAATCTAAATTCAGATAAGTAGAACACATTTCAAAAGAAACTCCAAGTGGTTGCAAATAATTCCACTGTCCAAAACCTAATCATTTTCTGCTTCAATTCAAAGTTGATCTTTCTACCCAATAAAGTTAATGAAAAATAAACGAAGAGGTTCTTTAATCAGAATCCCAAGTCTTGTAAATTGAAAACATTATGGGCCATAACATAAGCACTCCCAGATTAAATCAGTAAATGATACGAGAACATAACTTTGTAAGTTAAAAGCAGTTGCCCAACTCAGCAAAAATAAAATCCTACATACCATAAGCTGTATCTAGATTTATCACTCGGCTGATAGCATCATGATCTTTGGCATAGGGAACATAATACTTTTGGGCCCAAGGATGAGGGTACGCCGGAACTCTGAACCGAGAACCAGCACACCAAGGACGGGCTGATGGCAAAATTGTAGATGCAAAAGTTATGGCACGAAGAAGGCGGCCAACTGCCATGGTAAACATATATCTAGCACCTAATCCGAGGCCCGGAGCTTTCACAGAATCAAATAGCACAGAGAACGCTAGCATCATAAACAACATCAAGAAATGGTGCAGTCCAATGATTCGAGCTCTTAATATCTCAACAATGGGACTAGGAAGTTTCTCATTCAATGCCAAGAGAAACCATTGACCCGTATCTGGAAGAGGAGGCGTATTCCTGTCAGAAAAAAAAAACATTTTATTTTTAAATAGAAATTACAACACTCGGTTGAAGTTAAGTTCATGCAAAAGTAACGCATACACACTCTCTAACACACCTGCCTTTGTGATATATGTTAACGGTGAACTACTCAAAACCTAATAGCCGGTTGTTATATTCTGATTTTCAAATTGATATTATCAATGCCAGTATTCTTGTTTAACGCACTTGTGTTAGCTGGTTGATGCTTACCTCTTGCTACTTGTGTTAGTAACAGATTCCCTGAAATATTCTTTCTAACGTTTTTAATCGTACAGTTAAAATTTTATTAAAAATTAAAAAATCAGGAGTTCGTTACAGAGTTAATTAAGAACTAAAATTAACACTACTAAATTTCAGTCATTATATCTAAGTGTCAGAGAGACATTGATACAAGTTATCTTATTTTAGCCAATCCGGTATAACAGGAAGCATCCACAAGCATATGAATTAAAAATATTACTAAATATAGATCTGCATCCAACACCTAAAGGAAATCCACTTTCCAAAATCTAAACAGGATCAATACAGAATCACAACATAGGAAACACGTTGATCTACGCATTGCAATGGAAAGAAAATGGAGTTGGATTGGGGGACGGTTACCGGTGCCAGTCGAGGCCGAGGACGGCGGTAACGGAGCGGACGGAGAGGGCTTCGAAGAGAAGCGCGGAGAGCATGAAGAGCATGGAGGCGACAAACGGAATCGCTGAACGGAACTCGGCGGACCAGTGACGGTAGGAGGGGACGCGGACCACAGCGGCGAGGGCGAGGAGGGACCACAGCACTGGTTGCAGCCGGGAGTGCCACGTCGGGGACAGGTGGCGTAGGTAGTCAACGGCTATGTAGGACATGGCGGCTATGCCCAGGCCGGCGTTCTTCGCCGGCCACGGCATGGACTGCGAGTGAGACTGAGGAATCTGAGAGTGGGTGGAAGTGAAGCCTGACTGGAAGAATGGAATCGAGTTGCGGCGGTCTTTTAAGGGAAGTTGGTATTTAGAAATATAGAAATTATTACATATTTACTTTAAAATAGTGAAATATTTAGATTTAATATTTGTTCCTGTATTTTCGTCAGTTTTTGTTTAAAATGTTCCTTATATTTTATTGTAGTTGGTTTCAATTTTTATAGTTTTTTTTAATTTGATATATTTGCTAATAGTGTGTAAATCATTAAGAGCATAGTGTTTAGATGAGTAATTATTAAATAAAGTATAAGTCTTTTGGCATAGGTAACAATTATTTAATGAAAGACTCTAATTTTATCTTTCAATCAAAAATTAAAAGGAATTGATTTTTGTATGTTAGGTTTTCATGGCAATGAAAGGTCGTGGTTTGGGGTTTTCTTAATTTTGGTTTCTCATAAGTTGGGTTTCTGTGATTTGGTCTGATTTACTAATTTGTAGATTTTTTGGATAGGTAAGGTGATGGGTGAATCAATTGATTTGGAGATGAACTTGGTGACTTTTGTGGTGGTTGTTTGATTTGGATGGTAGATTTAATGAACGAATTAATACGATGGTGGATATGAAGGTGCATTGAGGTTGATGGAAATGGAAGTTCATGAAGTGGTAGAGAAAATCTTGCGTTTACGTTCGTTTTTATGGTCGCTCAATGTTTCTCACAGTTTTTGTGTGTGATACATGTTTTTTTTATGATGAAGGAGGTTGAAGGAAAACAATGATTAAGGTTTGATGCATCACGGTGTTCTATTGGTGGTAATGGAAGATTTTGCGATGGTGGTTTCGCAATTCATAATAGTTGCAATTTGGAGTTTCAAGGAAGATGAAGATGCAAAGATGGTATGACCATGGATTGATTTTCATAGTGGTGAATTGATGTGCCTTGTGGTGGTGGTGCGATAAAGGAGAAAACTATGAGAGCTAGGGTTCTAAAGTCGAAGATAGAAGATGATGAAGTGGTCATGATGAAGATGATGAGTTAAGTCAGATAAAATGAATCATATCACTTATTAATGACTAACCTTGATTTCATGAATTTAGACGTCGTGAGAGTAAATGACTACATTAAACAAAAATTATAAAAATCAGAATTATTTTGAATACCAAACAAAATTTGATTACCACTTTAAATAAAAATTGCAAAAATAGAAACAAAATAGATATTAAGACAAATATGTATTATGTTTTTATCATGTTATTATAACATTGGTAAAAAAAAAAATAAAAGAATTAGGCTGGTTATAGAATTATTATTTAATTCACGTATGGTATTTAATTACAAATGAAGGAGAGAATTGAAGTAAACTTATAATATGACAAATGTATTTGTGTACTTCGATTTATTCCTTGCTTTGTGGTTATGAAAATATGAAAAAAAATTATGATACTGTATCCTTTGTTTTTATTAATAGGATAGGAAGTTATGATAAGATGTGTTTCAAAATAAAAGAATTTATTTAAAGGTAAATTCATGTGTAATTCAGCTTTATAAAATTTAATAATGATTGTTTCTGTTTATATATAATATAGTTTTTATTTTTATTTTTAATCAATATAAAATTTTAATCATCCGAATTGGTTTAATAAATCATATTAAAATAAATTTTAATATTATATCAAAAAATAGATTTACATATTAGATTATAAATTAGGTTTAAATTTAATTGATTTTTATAATATCATTATGATATAAAAATTGTCTCTTGTAATTATCTTTCCAACGTAATTTATTTAAGGAAAAGTAAGTGTTTGAAAATGAGTCAAACCACATTAGTTCCTTTGTTCACATAATTTAAAGCTGAAATTGAATCCCTAATAATAAAAGTAAAATAATTATTAAAGAATGAAATTTTATAATTTTTTTAAAAATAAAAAAATAATATCAAATAAATATAAAAATTATATATATGTCAGTTTTTTTTTTTTTCAATTAAAATAGTCTTGCACTACCACGGTTACTCACCGTTACTCAAAAAGCGTAAGTGTGATAAGGACAAGCTCCAACATTAATAACATCAACTACTTCCAAATTTGTTACAATTATTTTCATAATAGGATGTAATATTTCAAAACGTGTTTTTAGCATTTTCACGTGTTTATTTGAATTTTTAAAATAATTTTAAACTATAAACTAAACATAATTAAAAATAAAGTACTTGTGTATTATATATTAACAAAATTATCTCTAATATTAAGAAAATTAACTTATGTCCCTTAACAAGATCAAAAGTAATATATAAGGAGCAACTCTTTCTCGCTATTTTCGTCTTTGACTTGTGGATTCAGATCTCGTAATCCTTACAAGTGAATTCTAAAGAGTGTTATATCCAATCAAATGAAAAAATACCCATCATATCACTGTTACCTTACTTCCATACAATTCTTAAAAAGAAAATTTTTAACTTTTCTTAACATGTTTTAATTAGAGGTAGATTAGATAATTTGTTTCTTAGCACAAAAAAATTGGACAAGTAAACACAATTAATTAAATATACAATAACACGTCAAGTGTTTTTTTTTTCATAAAATAATTTATACACTTCAATTCAACTTTTGAGAAAGTTAAAGAAGACTTTTTAAAAAGTGACGTACATAAGTTAATTCTGTTTTATAAAAAAACATTTATTCTCTTTTCTTTTACCATAACAGTTTCCCAAGAATAATGAAAATAACTCAATTATTAGGTTAGTACTATTTTAAGTTGCATTTGGATAATTTGGACATATTCTGATAAATCTGTAGAATTATTTGCAAATCAAATGATAAGATAATTTAATAAACGAAGCCTACGAAAATTATAAGGAGTGTTTAGTATAAGTAAAGCTTTTTATTTTGAAAATAATGAATTGTGAGAATAATACTTCCTACCGTCCTATAATGGCAAAATCAACATAGAGTAATTTGAAGAAAACTTAAATTTTTAATTTCTCTTGAAAATAATTTTATAACAACTATCTAGTCAAATAACAACTATCTACAGCAACGGTAGAAGAGGAGAAAAAGATGGTTAGCATTATAACAACTATCTAGTCAAATCCTAAAAGTTCAAGCAACGAGCTTAGAATTTTTTCAGAATGAGATTGTGGAAGTTACTATAATCGATGGTTGAGCAAATAATCCTACCATAATGCACTTTATTCTTTTGTTGTTACCCTGATATTTGGATCAGTGATGAGAACATCTATACAACAGAAAATATTTGAATATCCAACCTTTTAAAAGCAAATAATTAATTACCTGGAGAAATAAATGAAGGCAAGCTACACAAAATCCCTGCATGATATTATTATCAACTATCAAATTTGGAATCATTCAGAAGCATAGTATTTGGATCAACCGCTACATGAATTATGTTTTTACCCAGCTCTTTATATCCCTGTATCTATCACTAATGACAGAACCTATACTTTGGGAGGATATCAAATATACACAATACATGAATACTGACTGTTAGCACATCCTCAGAATAGAGACTTTACAAAATGAATGGAATAGTAAAGCAAAACGCTATGCAGCCTACAAAATGTAATTCTAAAATGAATCAGTGAAAATGAAAAAGCAATCAATGCACAAAAGCTACACACCACCACAAGGAGCACAACAAAACCTTCCAAGTCGTAGAAAAAACCACTGTAAAGGATTCAAGTTTTCATCCTCCACCAGAGATGGAGTTGGTAGCGGTAACTCATCGGGCAGATGTCGATGGAATGCATCAACCGCAGCAGCAACACCATCTTCATTCTCAATCAACCTAGCAATTTCCATTGCCCGAGACTTCACCTGAACATTTATTATCCACTAGCTATCAATATTACTATATTATGTTTATTAAGTATGCTGGAGGAAACAAAAAGGTGGGCCTAGATTTTTTATTTTTAAAAGCCTTGTTCTTTGGAAGTATAAAAGAGGGAATGAATAGAATTTAATTTCACCTCTGGCTGGAGCATGAATCTAATGGCACTTGATAAATTCTCAACGTTGAGCTCAGATATTGGGATTGGAGCGGGCCCCAATTCTTTCTGATATATTCTCTCTCCCCAAAAGAATTGATCCCCAAAGAATGGAACTATGGTTGTTGGACACTGCAAGTATAGTACTCAAATTCAAACAAAAAAGGACGCAAAAACTGTTCTTTACTTTAATTTTAAAAGCACCAGAATTATGTTGTCATTAAATTCTATGAAATTCAAAAGAAAATATCTAAGAAGATACTAATGAACATTGATTACCCCAGCTTTTAATCCTGTAGCTGTGGTTCCCGCTCCTCCATGATGCACCTGCAAATTTGTGACAAAATATATTCCAGTTAATAGCATGCCAAAGTATTCCCCACCAACCCCTACCTCCCCTGTTTCTCTAAGTCTTTTTCTTTGCTGTAAAATTTATTTTGTTAAAATTAAGAATCAGAGTAAAAAAGGCTTAAACTAGCATTAAGTAAACCACCTCCAAGAAAACCCACAATAAAAGATAAATTCGAACTCACCACAGCAGAACATTGAGGAAACAGCCAATCGTGAGGGCATTCCTCCAGAAGGAAAACGTTGTCAGAAAGTTCTGTCACTGCATAATGGAAAACAAAATGCAAATGAAACTATCTAAAATGAATTGAAGCAAAATATATAATTTTCTCAAAGCATATCACAGAACATGTCACGAGAAAAGGTATCCATTCTTCGAAGTTAAGGCCAACGAACAGCAAACAATTCAACAGGAAGTTCTCACAGAATGAAGTGATTAATGGACAAAGTTCAAAATATTAAAGAAAATTTTTGAGGCATGTCTTAGTCTTTAAATACAATAGCGGACAAAACATATAGAAACATATCTAAGGGGGTAGACGTTAAAGCATATGAAAATAAACTGAAGTATTCAATGTCTAGGGTATTTGCCAATTCACAGCATGATATTGGCTTTATTCTGCTCATCCTTCTTAAAAATTATTATATAATATTTTAGGAAAAACATTTATATGGTGATCTTTGCAGTTCACTCATCCTTTATGCATTGTGATCTTTGCAGTTGAGAAAAAACGGAAGAAGCAGAGACGATGAAATTAATTTGTCTTGATTAGTGTGAAAGAGTGGAAGAAGTTTTAAAATAGAGGGACCCACTATACCATTTCACACTATTTTCAATAATTTCCATCTCTTCTTTCATATATTTCTTATTTCTCTTCAACCAAACAGCTTTAATTTCCATTTTATTTTTCACTTATTTCCATCATTTTTATTTCGCTCACCTTATTTTTTCTCTTCTCCATCAAAGAGGAACTTAGCTCCTATGAAACGAAATTATATATGCCAACCAGAACATGAGTGAAAAACAAATAACTCTTCTTACAAATGGGAATAACTTTCATAATATTTCATATCACGTTACTTTTATATACCCTTCTTAGGGTTGGAAATAGACCTCTTCAGTTTGTAGAATCACATGTTATAAAAATAATTATCAGAAGATGACTTTTAATCTTCAAAGAAAAAAAGTGTGGCATGGCAGAATGAGAAAATCTATTATACAACTAAAAAATGTAAACTTCTCAGGCATATTCACGTACAAATTTGTAAAAACCAAAAAGAACTATGTTTAACAAAACACATCGCCATTTGGAAGGGGTTAGTGGGGAGGGATTTTGACGACTTGCACGAGGTCATTAGATTAAACTGGGTAATACGACTCACATCTCATTCATTGGCATTGACACAAACAAATAAAACGTGAAACCAAAAATTAATTATAACTTCCACAAATGCAGTAAATATTTTGAAAAAAAAAATACCGACTAGGTGCAAAACAAAATTGGAATGAGATACTTACAATTCCCTAGATTGCCCCAACCCCGGTCAATAATTCCCCGCTGTTCCGTATCTCTTAGTGCCTCCAATATAACATCTGTTGTTCCTTTGGGATCTTCAAGAGGCTTAAAAAGAAAATCACACTGTTTTAGAGGATTTCAAAATTTTGCTTAGAGTCATCAACTTATAAAATGTCAAGTTCATGAGCTTACAAAGTTATGAGTATTGCTGAAAGTTATTGATGAAAATATGCCAATTATACATTTGCACCGATTCTATGATAACTATAACGCTTCTTTATATGACATGTACAATCAAAGTGTACCCCAATTTATGGATGGTCAAGAAAATAATTAAAGGAAATTATCTTGACCAGAGTCACATCTGTGGATCTACTAGTTCAGAAGGGTCAAATCATAATAAGTGCTCATATTTTCTACACACACCAAATGAATTAATCTTATAAGCTCAAGGAAAAGTGCTCTTTCACACGAGACATTGGGAATTAGGATTTATGATTGGGGACATCGGTATTTATGTTAATATTTAACTAAATTTTTTTGCATTTTTAGGCACCTTGCGTACAGCAGCCACAACTAAAAGCCCACCACATCACTGTCACTCCCAATGGTGCGACCGTGGACACCATTTAATAACATTGTTTGAGAATAAGATTTAGTTATTAGAGTCTCTCGGCATCCTATTAGAAGATTGGAGAAGAACATTTTGTTCAATTCCAGATTATAACTTTTTGATCCACTAGTTTGGGTTACTTGCCTTGGTATTGTTTCCCTGTATGGCTATCAAAGGAATTCAAGAATTCAGCCTCCATTTAATATGAATATCGAGGATCTTGAGGATTCTGCCCAATCTGTGATTGAGAAAAGATTATCTAATGACTAATCAAGGCACTGGCACAATCCAAAGGCGATGTACAAAAATAGATTGAACCATTCTAAGGCATCAAATGTGTCACGCTTGAAAGGAAAAAGTAACCTAAAATTCCTTGCATGAAACATCACGTTTCATTTACTTGAAAAAAAATTTCACCCTCCACGTATGTATAATGCATAATTTGGTTAGGGTAGTTAGAATTTTGAAGGATTGTAGAGTTGACTTATTAGAATTGTGTTTGATATAGGTGATATGAGATGATTTATACGGAAAGTTGAGTGAGCAAATTGTATGAGATGTGAAGAAAGTGAGGGATTTCTGGGGGATGGTTGGATAAATTACAAATTTACCTTTCAGTTCAACATTTGGTTTTTTAACATAATTCTATTTATATAGTTTTTCTTTAATTTTTTACAATTATTATTGGCAATTAATAAATGATATCTCTAACATAATTTATTTTCAGTCTCAACTAATTTTTTTAACAGAAAATGTTTACATTTTTTAAAATATAGTTAAGGGCAATTGTGATATGATACTAAACGACAATATATACCAATAAACTTTCTTCTCAAATTCACTATGATTCCATTAAAGCAAACCACCTCACTTAAAATTGTTTCTCTCTGTCATATTAGTCCATCACTTAAGTCCCTAAAATTTATCTTCTTTTTTTCATTTTTGGTCCCCAGTCCAGGGACCTAAGTGATAATATTAACAGATGTTTAATGGAGAAAAAAGGAGTTAACTTTAGAAACAAAAATGATATTCTGAAATATTTTAAAAGCTTATCTGAGTTTTTGTTAAACTCAGGGAATAGACATCAAGATACAATTAAATTGGCAATTTACTCTATTGTTTTTTAGATGAAGTTCATTATTAGATATAATTCATGAAAATAATGACTTATAATTCAAGTGAAATTACCATACCATGCTCCCAAACCCAAAATACAAAGGAGGTGGCCCTTTTTTAATCCATTGGACAAAATCTTCCCGAGGTTGATACTTTGATGCAAGGCTCAAGAAACAATAACCAACAACGTCAACTAAAGGGCCCCAGTCTGCACATATGTAAAATGTTATTAGTGCTACAAGTAATAAATTTGGGACTCCGACCAAAAAATGTCTACCAATAATGTAAGGTGACTCTAGTAATTACTGTCAAGAATAATTTCTTCTAGAGGCTAAAGATGTTAAGTGGAGGCCGGTCAATGACTTTTATCTCTAACATTTACAAATAATAGTATTATTAACATAAAATGTATACTGTACTTTATAGTGTATGCTTGATACATGTGAAATATTTTTAATGCTTAAACTTGGACAAAAATTGATTGAAATCCGATTTGAACCCAAGCAATTACAGAGGTCGTCCTTTATAAATTCATATATTATATAATAAACTCATTCAGTAATTAAATTTCAATAAATAACTTCATAATATAGATTCACAATTCAAGTCAACAGTTACTGTGTTTTCAGTTCTCTAGAAACGGCTATCTATTTGCTACTTCAATGACTTAAAATGATTGCTCATTAAAAAAAAAAAGTATGACGAAGCCATCAGATAATATTGTAATCATAGTGCATACCATTTGGTTTTGGAACAACATAAGGACTCCACATATAGCTAGTCGGTAAATGAGATATTGATCCACGGTACATACTGAAGTATGCAATAGGAGCAAGCTTCAATGTCGATTTCCTGAAGTTATTGATAATTCTTCGCATTCCCCACCATATCAGCAGATCTACAATTATATAGGACAGCTGGAGATGGCAAGCAAACATTGAAACAGGTATGTTGGTCGTGAGGTAGTCCAGCAAATATTTATAAAATTATCAAAATCAGAGTATATATTGTGTCAGCCAAGGACATACCCAATAACCAGCACTTTGAGGAACACGTACCAAAGGGTGGGGGAACTGATATGTTGGCCTGCACATTGAAAAGTTATTTAAGTGACCTCAAATATTTAAAGAAAGCACTAAGAAATGATGCTATAAGAATGTTGCATTTATCTGAATATTTGAAAATACAGTTGTAACTGATTTTAATTAAAACACTACTGTACTACTTGATCAATAAAAATCAATTCAAGAATTAGAAAAGTATTCATATCATGTTATGAAACTTTCTCTTTCTGACATAAAGTGACAGCTTATATAACAATAAAAACTCACGTCCATGGCATTGTGAAGAAGATATGGAGGGGCACCCCAAGGGCTTCAGCAACGTGTACATGTCCTGCAAACAGGGATCACGAGATACAGTACAGGCAAATTTGCAGATATTGAAATCGTAAACAAACAAAAATATTCCTAAAATGAAAAAAAATCTTACTTTCTTAAAAAAATTACAGAATTCAACAACATTCTTATGGACTTGGTACACGTATTCTAACGAAGATCCATTATTTTTCAGGCTTTGAATGTGAAAAGCCCCTGAATTTCATATTTCAATGTCGGTAGTTACTCCTGTATTCCCACTGTTCCTTCTATACATATATTTTTTCCTTTTTCCAGTACATGGCTAACACTTTTTTTTTATAAATTGGAGTATGGTATTCACATAACAAGTATTTAAGGAAAAAACTGAAATAGCTTAATTTTTCTTTATTTCTACTTCTACTTTTCAGTTTATGCTCCTAATGAGATAAGCTCGATCCCACATTATGTTTATGAGCATTTAAAATTAATTGCATGTACATGTGCAAAATGCTGATGCATTTCAACCTGTCAATACCAAGTAGCCATGTCTGACTAAAATATCAGGGTCCACAATTTGTAAAAGGTTTAATAATATTTTTTTATCATTTAGGAAAAAACAAGGTCTAGTAACATAAAATTACTGTATGAAGACCGTGAATATTGTCCAACTGTCATCCACGTAGCAGAAGTATGCCCTATTGAACAGGCACAGAGACTAGTCTCTAGGTTAACCATAGAATCACCTAATGTCATATATGCAGATCACATCTTGTGTGGTTATTGTGTTTCAATAAAAGAACTAAAGATAATAAAACTTTAAAACAAATAAATCATAAGATGCGAAATGGAGAAATACAAGACACAATAATCTCTCAAGTCCTAACCACTTACCATAAGCAGGAGGGTTGGCAATAATAGACTGAGCTCTGAAAGAAACACCAGTTTCCATATCAGGTGCTGTGCATGCTGGAGGAATGGAATCAATGATTGCCTTCAGCTGTTTTTTTTGGACAGATATTTCAGCCGGTCCAGAAGGGATTAAACCTTTATTCCTAGCCATATCTATTATTTAAATAGCTCATTTAGTATATTAGTATATAATGATTAAGAGTAACAGGAGAATAAGATTAAAATAAAAATACACAATGTTTCAGCATTTTGCAAAGCAAAAATAGGAGAGACTAAACCATGAAGAGAACAGAGCTGAAGCTTGAAAGACCATAGTCATTGCCTGAAAGTGATTTGGGTACTATGGGGTGCCTAAGTCCCATATTGAGTAGTATTTGATATCAGGTGTAGTAATTAAGTGTTTGATTCTTCCCTCTTAGATTTTAACGATAGGTTCAGCCAGTGCTAGGATGCTTATATTGCCTAAGTTAGCTTGATCTGCAATGGAGAAATCAATGAACCTTTTTGCATAGGCTTAGCCATTTGAGAATGAAATGAGAATATTTTTTAAAAATTTTAATTACCTTAAGGTTTGACATTTCGTATGACAATGAGGACAAGAATTGTTGTATATGAATTAACTGTATTAATAGAGAGATCAGTCCTGTGACTTTTTGTAGTGAAGCATTTAAAAGGAAATATTTTTGTTAGGTTTGAATTTTTATTAAGTTCTATCAACTCCCTTATTTCTTTACCTTACACTTCAATTGGTTATTTAAGATGCTCGATTTGCTCTCAAAATCCTTGATCCAGAAACTTATATTTTCTTTCCTTGGTAGTTATTATAGCTAGGATATATAATACATCCTTATCTATTTTAGATATGCTTTAGGTTCATATACAGTTATAGGCAAGCAAGATACGTTAGAGTATCTATTTTGCATTGTTGAGCTTAACACTTGGAAATTTAGATAATGTATCATACATTAACAACTTGAAGTATAAAAGCAAGGTCTTACATACAGCTACCTGATAAGTATTATAAAAAGTACAAGTAGACTGAGAATAAATGACTTAATATTAAAAAGGGACCTCTTACATCCTGCCAAAACACGAGGATCACCACCCAGAGGATAGAAATCTACTCCAGCTGACTTTACAAATGTTTTGAAATTAGCATGAGTTGCCAGCCTAACATGATGACCATACTCCTGCAAGTAAAAATTAGTTCATCTATGAAAGAAAGAATAAATGCAACAAAACTGACTGTTGGGACGCAAGATACATCAACAGTATTTAAAAACCACATCATTGCATATTTTCAGATAGATCAGCAGAGCAAATCGTCCAACAGTAATCAGATAACTTGGAAAAACCTAGGGATTTTAAACTCAGAGTGAATAGGACCAGAATAATTCCTTCCCAAATATAAGAAATCTAATCTAGAATTACAATGACAAGTTGTATTCACTAATGCCAATATGATAAATTAGCAAGATGATAATATACTAATACGTAAGTTTTTACAAAGCCTTTCAGAACAAAACTAATAAAAGGAAATATTATATGATGTGATCTCCACGAAAAGTAATGTCACATTTTAGGCTCACATTGAAGCAAATATGAAGATATTATGGAGACCTACACCGTACAAAAGGCAAGAAAGCAATAACAAAGGTTATGATGATTTAATGGAAATTCTCACGTGCTGTGTGCATCAAAATGAATTGAATGGAAATATCCAAACATGCCTGAAGTCTCTTTGCTATAGCCACAAAAGGTTGTACGTCACCTCTTGTTCCAACTACAAGTATGACAATTTGTAACCGTGGAACAATTTTTTTTGATTCTGAACCAAAACCTCCACTCACTGTTGACTCTTCAAAAGATTGGAGCTCTAACAATTCTGGAGCAACAGATGCACTCCTTTCAAGATCAACTTCAACAGTTCCATCATTTTGTATCTTCACTAAGTTAGTAATCAGTTGCTGAGTAGCAAAACAAGAAAGTGTCATGAACATGCAAATAATGTGGAAAATATGACACATAATTGACTAATATAGAACCATTTCAAGAACAGAGGTACAAAGACAGTGTAACCATATTTTTCAAATACCAATCATGTGCCAAGAAATCACAAGATATATCTAACACACAAGAACTAATAGGTATTGAGATTTACATTGCATCTTTCAAACAGGGTTGAAATGAACAGTAAACAAATATTTATATCAACTTTGGGGTGAAACTTAATCCAACTAGAATAAAAATATGCAAACACAAGTTTGAAATTTAAGATCATTCACATACAGTAATACTTGCAATACCTTTGCCCTCTCAGACAGCCTGTCCAATATTGTGTCTCGCTTAGGGAATCCACTCTTTTCTGTCATTGATCTAGAAATCATAAACTTGTCATCAAGTATAAGTGGGTTCCTTTCAGCTCCAACAGGGGCTGTGATGCAATGTTCCAAACCTTCACACATAGAATGGGACATACAAGGCAGAAAAGTTAATCATCCAACCGAAGCAATTAGTAACAGCAGTCCATTAGGACAAGACCGATAGCATTTGTGAACTAGGTAGATTTAAACCTGTGAAAATAATGGTAAAATTCGGTTTTTTAGATTTAAACCTGTGAAACTGTTTGGACCCAGAACACAACAAAGAAGAGAAAGAATTATTTTATTTCCTGACCGAAAATGAAAAAAACAAGGAGAAAGATCTTTTTACCAAAGAGTTTCCCCTTTCTATTACAAAGCTAATGCAGTTTTCCATTGATACAAAAGGGAATATACCACTCATTTCTAACCCTCTCTTTGCACGCTCTCTAACCAACTAACTAACTAACTATTTGCTGTAACTAACTCGTCACTAACTATCTGTTCTTGGGAATTGTTGGAAGTCCCACATCGACTAGAGATAAGACCATTTAAGTGTATATAAATGGTGTAAACCTCACTCTACAAGCCGGTTTTGTGGGGTTGAGTTAGGCTTAAACTCCACTTCTAACCGGAATCTGAGAGAAACTAAAATACAATGGAAACTCGTCTGGATAGGGCCTTACACGGAAGGCAATTAATTTAGACTCAAGAAACAACAGCAGCCACATAAAAGCTTTTGAAGAGGTCCAATGCAGTAACATTTCTTTTTCTCCAAGGCATTAATTTTGTAGAGCTAGGACATATTTATTATCTACACAAGAATCCTCCCTTCTTCCTTCCCCATTCAAGAAAACATGGCAACTAAATTCACAAGATTTTATTGAATTATACAGTGCTGCTGGAGCTAACTCCCCTCCAGTTAAATCCCAGAGCAAAATAAACCTACGCCCACATGCTCAAAAGGGGGTAAAAAAAAGGCCAGACAAAAAATGCAGTCATCTGACAATAACTGAACGCAGTAAGGCAACAACATACTTAATACACTGAAGACGCCTTCACTATTCCCACCGCACAACATATCTAAAGCAGTTCCTATTTCACAGTAATAACAATCAATTGCTTAATAGAAGAAACTGAATTGGACAGAAGTATCGAGCACAAACCTCTTCGTGATGAAGAAGAAACTTGCACCGACTCGTCGTCCTCAGAAGAAGCTCCACCAAACTTCTCATCCTCACCCTGTGACTTTATTATCTCCATTTGCTTGAGATCGTTCTTCTGCCGACCATCAAGAATCCCTTCCGACACTTCTTGGGTCAAGCATTCAATCTCATTACTACCCATCATCAGACAGAGTTTCTCAACCCATTACTTCTTGCAAACAGAAGGAGCAGCAGAAACAGACGGTTCCAGAGAATCGCGTACTGAACTGTTGAAATAAAGCGCAGGCATCCATGCTAACACGTGGGAAGTGGGCCTTCAACAAGCGAGGGAGAAAATTAGTAGTCGAAAGGTTTTGTAACGAAAAAACAGTTGGCACGCAGACCCACCAGTCATCAGAACACACAGAACATTTGGTAAACCTAAAGTTCAAACCCTTTTCCAACCCAGTTCTTCCTTCGACGTGTCAACTCAAGCTGTATTCACGTTCCTCACGAGGAGAAGCAATTCTACACAAAATCCCCAACCTAAGCTATTCGCAGCTTCAATGCTACCATTGCAGTGCAAATACGACTTACGGTCAACTTAATAGTATTCAAATTACTTTAAAATTATATATTTTAGGTTAAATACTTTTTTGTCCAGTTTGGTTACGAATATTCAAAATGTAGTACTAAAAAACGTAATTGTGTTCAATGTAGTCCTAAAGAACTTAATTTGTATTCAATTTAGTCCTTTTTACAAATTCTGTGAACCACAAACAAGGACTAAATTGAACATAAATTATGTTCTTTAGAACTACATTAAACAGAAAAATGACTAAATTGAACACACTTACCTTCTTTAAGACCACATTGAACCAAAAAATAAAATAGAGACCATTTCGAATATTCGTAACCAAAACTGGGACCAAAATAGATATTTAACCTATATTTTACCAATATATTTTTAACTCATCTTTACATGGCCAATATGCTAGCACTAGCACATATTCTATTTTATAAAATACATGTGATTTTCTCATTAAATTTAGAAAGGTTAATAAAATAACAAATAAATAATGAATGATTAAAAAAATAATTTTTACATTATATTAAGATATTATAAAAAAATTGTGTCCAAATTTTTTTCCTTTTCATAAGTTACACTATCATATTATATCATTTTTTTCAATTTTAAATTTACAATTTTAGGTTTTATATTTTATCTTTCACCTCATATTTATGTAGTCACACGAAAAATTATGTCATGATATCATATATTATCTTATTTGTTGTTGGATAATTCTTAAATATTTATTTATTTTATTTATTCTAATTTTTTAGGTTTAAATTCTTTTTTGTCTTTAAATTAAGTTCTGATGTTCAGTTTAGTCCTCACTTTTAAAAATGTATCAAATCACAAGTTTTTTCATTAAGTAATTTGTTGTTCAAATCACAAAATATTGGATAACTAGGTAGGAAAACTTGTGATTTATTGTTTATTAAGTGTTGATTTAATACATTTTTCATATCATAGAGACTAAAGGTTGACATTTTTAAAAGCGGAACTAAACTTGAACATCACAACTTAACTGAGGAAAAAAAAGGGTTTAAACTAATTTTTATTATGAAAATATTCAATTAAATTTCTCAAATTAAAAATAATATATAATTCTTTTAAGAATCAGTAAATTCTTTATTTTTTTTTATACCATATAAGAATACATCTCGATTATATGTGTTTAGATATATTATGAATACAATGTAATCGTTTTGCAAACTACATTTGGACCAATTAGCACCTCCACTTGTACTTAAGTATACTGGTCATGAATAATTTATCTAACATCATAACGATCTGCCCAATACGTGTTGGTTTGATTGAATGTATCATTATTTACTTATTCATAATTTTACACTAATTACATGAAAAAGGTTTGGATTATCATGGGAAAAAAATAATAAAACATTTTTTTCAAGAATGTAAAGAAACAAAATAAAGCTAAATAGGATAAACATTTACTTATATGATTCATTTTTCCTTCTAAATTTCTCACACTGCCGCCCATCGCTTTATCCAGTACAGAAATCATTGAGTTCTGCTAAATGTCAGTTCCTGTGAAGACAACTTTCTTCGTTGTCTTTCTTTTTTCCCATTTGGTAATTTTATTATTCTCAGAGTCAATTTACCACTTTTCTTGTTGTATACGAGTTACCATTCTAACATCCCTTTTATATTAAAACCTAATATAATATAAAAGTCCATAATTATAATATAGAAAAATAGTTGGAAGTAGAATGATAATTAAATATAAGATTACACTCATCCAAATATAATTCGAGGGTTTGAACTTCAAGTAAGAGAAGTCTAAATCTAAAACTTAGACATAAAGAGTACAACAAAGTGGTACAAAGATAAGAGCATTCCAAAATGACATCAGGTAAAAGAAAAAAATCCTAGGGAGAACTAGGCTGCAGCGTCAGCGTCCTCTAGCACTTGCTCCAATGGAACCTCCTAACCGACATCTGCTCCCATCCAAGTGGATGATCATCGCAAGAGAAAGCATACCCAAGCAACATACAACACAAAAGTAAGGGTGAGCTAGGTAAACAAACAACCTACATAAAATATAGTCAATCAATGTCCTCATGCTTAATTAAATATAAAAAGAACAAGCAAGGCATACCAACCACACCATGCATCAAATACTCAACGTGACTCATCCGGATTTGGTATAACTGTCTAGCTATTGTCTTTGCACTTGCATAGTTCAGCTGGCCCATCCCTAACACTATGCAAGGTAAATCCCCCAATCTGTCTATGTCTAAACTCCAAGACTATAGACGAGGACTTCCCTCTACTCTCACCACTCACATTGTTCTTCTCTATTTGAGCATGAACAATGCTTTGAGTGTAGGGATAGACATACCATTTCAAAGCTCCCAACATTATATAGACAACAACAAAATCTCTACAATCACATCCACTCATCTCACCCTGAGATGTTCAATTCACACTCAAGTTCATCAATTCACAATCATGTTATTTCAAGTCACACGAGTCACCTAGATAGACATACATACATGACATTCGGTAGAGCAAACAACGTTAATCAATCCATATACCTTAACCAACCAATCACAAATCACTAAATTTATAACATCTCTCACAATAAGATACGCATTACTCAATAACATGCGCTGCTCATAAATCACAAGGCTCATAGCACAATTTCAATACATTCCACACTAAATCTCAATAATAAACATTACCTTGTCACACAAAGTTTTACTACACTATATAAAATATTATGACTTAAAGTAAATTTCCCAAAACATATAAAATTATTACGACTTTAAACCACAAACCGCAATACTTATAAATATTCAACTTTTATTATTTATTCTCTATACATGATAATTCTTCATATTAAATTATGAAAAATATTTATACCAATTCTTAACTTATATGTATATATTGAGAAATGAAACAACGTATATGTTAGCCAAAAATTTAATCTAACGTAAAACTTAATAGTTTTAATACTTATAATATAATATAATATTATATATAATTTAACCTGTCAAGTTTTCATACTGTTATATATTCATATAAAAGTTATATATTATTATATAAAGTACGAGAATCATAACAGCAAATAATCATTTGATAAAATATTATAATATAATATACTAAGTTCATCCAGCAATTTATAAGACATAGACTGTTAATTTTATAAAAAGTAACTTAAATTCTAAGGGTTATCAAACATATTCTGAACAACCAGTACCCCATTCTTATTTCAATATCAAGTTTTTAATATTAAAAGTGATCCTTACACATATTTTCTATTAACCAAAATTTTTAACATTTCAACTCCATTTAATAATATATATATATATATATATATATATATATATATATATATATATATATATATATATATATATATATATTACACTAATCCCATAAATAGTTACGAAACAGGAGACATATGTATCCTTGTATTTTACTACTATTCAAATAGAAAATAGAGGAGAACTATCATCTTCTCATACCATATAACACTCCGAACATCAAATTACCTATTTCTCACCCCAATTTGTATATTCTGTAAACACAAAAACACATGCCAATATGTATATAATATTACAGAATCTAGTATATCATAATATAATCAATTACCCAAAACAATTCAACATCAATTTAACAATTATTTCGTACTCAAATCATCAATACCCGTATGACTAGAAAGGAATAGTAAGAAACATATCATTCATCACACACACAATTAGACATACTAAATAACTCTCCTTACCTGGAAATTTCACAGCTCTGTACCAAAGCTTGATTCTACAATATCCCGAGTCACACCGAACTTAGACTGTACCCTACAGACCACAGAACTGTGATCAAGAATAGTTCTTAGAGTTACTGTTGAACAGAGATTGGAAGGACATAAGGGAAAGACACATGTATCAACAGAACTGTTGTATGCTCAAAACCCTAGAAGCCTAAGGAAAGGGGGAAACTACCGGCGAAATAACGAGAACCCAATCGGTTCAAGTCGAAGCTCTTGACGTTGCGGACCCTTGGGCACTTCCTAAACGAACATGCAACGAGTCAGCGAGCTTGGAGTTTAGAGAGAAGGCAGGAGTTTTGTAGAACTCAGTCTTTCTAGAGAGAAGATCATTCTAAAAAGAAAAACTGTTTTCTTTTCAAGAGCTCAGCATAATTATAAAGCTATTTTCCTTATTACTAAAATACCCACCTCTTTTAACTTAATTAACTTTTTATCCATATTTTCTTTTAATATAAATTTTATATATATAATCAGGTCCTTACAACCATAATTTAGTTTTATTTAAAAGATGAATGCTACAATTTTCTTTATCAAACATGTAATACTTTAATGATAATCTGCAGTAACAAAATTTAAATAAACCTTAGTGTATTTCTGATTAAGTTAACATCAATTTGGTTTTTGTAAGTTATTACAAAGATAGAACATGGCCTACATCCAGCGATAAATTGTAACATTCAATGTCTAAGGCAATCGATGGAAATATTTAAAACGGGAAATGTAACAAAGTAGTGATACTCATGAAGAGGATTACTATATTTCATTCTGCATATCGAGAGATTCACGTGTCACACTCCAAGTTCCATACGAAGTAATCATAACTGATAGCTTGTGAATAATATAATGTCCAATTGTTATTTTTTTATTTGTTATGTAATAATAATACCTTAACAGAAGAAAAAAGGATTGATCAAATTCTAATGAATGTTTCTTCAAATTATTTTGAAGTTTTCCATTGATCTCCATGACATCATACTGATCTTTTCATCTCCTTAATGACCAAGGCTCTTGTCTGGTTTATTGTTACAAGGCACAAGTACACATGTTCTTCAAGTTCTTCCACTTGTTTCCTGAATCCTACATCACTTTTCTTAAGCTCCTTCACAACCTGAAATGATAATTTGTCTTCTTTCCTGTCCAAACAGAACTGCACCATTTCTCTGTTATGCTCAATTTCATCACGAAGCCGAGCTACAAGTCTACTCATCGTGTCAAAGTCTCTATTCAATATGTAAGTCCCCTTGGCTGCTATGTCAAGCTGCTCGTAAACTTTACCAAGAGACCCTTTTCTTGAAACTTTACAGCCTCTAAGCTCCCTCTTAAGATGCTTAAATGGGAAGCAGAGAATTGCTGGCCCCAAGATTACTGCTGTCAGAGTATGTGTGGCTATAACCATGGCTGTGATTGCCACTAAGGCACAAGCTGCAGTGACACAAAACCAAGATGTCTTCATCAAATACTTCATGAGCTTAATTTTCCTTCCCACTCTTTTTCTCATTGACTTTAGATGGCACAAAACTGACGAGTGCTTATCATTGATGAGCTTGAAGTCATGGGTTTTAAGGTTTGAAAACGGGTCATTTGAGTAGGTGAATGAGTTTAGCTCAAAGATGACTACTTCAAAAGTTTCGAAAGAGTCACCATCCTTAATGTCCAGAACTCTTTGAATGAACTGATAATAAGAGAGGACTTGGCTGATGCTTTTGAGAAGATTACAGCAAATGTGTGAAGCCTCCGCGCTTATGTCAAAGTAACTAAGCATAAGGTTTTTGAGTTTTGGTGTCTTTGAAAGGGTTCCTGAATCAACGATGGAAAATATAGTTTCTTGGCAAGGTTCAAGGAGGACTTCTGAAAAATTGTCATGGTTGTAATTAATGGAAGGCTGGTTTGCAAGTAATTGAACTTTACTGTAGAAATCAACATAGGGCTTTGTCCTTAGTGTCCTATGGTACTCATCATGAAAGTTTATGCTTTTCAGGGCTTCTCTGCACTCCTTCACATCTGTGATGTTAAATCATGATACAAATTACAGGAAAGACTTGCCAAAACAATGTTTTAGATTCGCTACATGGAAAACTTTATGCAAGAATCAGAATGCTGGTGAGAAATGGTAACAGAAAGAAGGACTGATAAGCTAATTTACATTCATAAATATAGGATTGCGTGAAGAAGAGGGAAGATTGAAATTTGACAAACAACAAATACATGGGTGAACACACACACATGACACATGATACTAATTTTTTTACCATTCCTTTTAATTTTTCGACACCATTACCTAATCATTTTTTACAAAATAATCGCATGAATCATGTTGCTTTAGATTTCCATGGGTTTGAAACAAATAAAGAAGCCAAATGAAAAAAAAAATAAAAATTAAGGCTGAAGTCGTAAAACACATACCTTGAGTTTTCCAAGCTCTTAATTTTGGCGACATAAGGTTTCTTGATCCTAATAAAAACTTGATAATCAATAACGAAGTTAACTAAACAAACTTGGCTCTAAAAAATCTTGCTATTATACAATCTCAATATTCCTTATATAATTGTAACCCTATAATGCTAATGATCATATAGGTTGTGTATGGAAGATGATACATATTTAAATTTAATGTGCTTATAAAGCCTCTTTTACTATTGTTAATTTCAAGGATTCTGGTTTAAGCTTTCTCTCGGATATTGGAGTCTTCAAATCTCATCCACAAATACAGAGATAATAATTTCTTTGACAACTTGTCTGCAAGCTTAAGGCTGAAATTGCTGGAGATATCCCTTTTCTAATTATTTGCTTCGCGTTGTTTTTTCCTCATTTCAATTACCTAATTTTGCAAGGGTACACCATTCTATCCTACAGTATATCATGCAGACAGAGATACTTTTATCCCAGAAAGTAGATTAATTATTTTACATCCTTCAAGTACATTAAGAACATAGTTAATGCACCCTGTATCATTAAATATTTCTAATCATTTTAAATATATTTTTTTAATGTTTTAATTTGAAACGCAGAAAATATTTTTAAACAGTTTTTCGATTTTTTTATTTTCTCAATCAATGTTTTTAGCACTTGTTGTGTTACAAGTCCTGCTAAGAAATGCGTTTATATATATACGTGAAGAAAAGGTTAATTAATAGATGGGAAAATTAGGTAAAACCGTGTTTGTGGTTTCTGGTTTTTCACATTTATAATTTACCTGCTGATTGATGCATGGACCATCTCCAACCTTACAAGCAATCTGTTTATTGTCCTTTATTCGGCATGCACACATAGCTCCAAGAAGAAAAGGCTGAAATCAAATATATATACTTGTCATGGCTAACCACCTATCATCTTTAATCATTTGGTTTATTCCTTTTTAAGTTAAAAATATCCCTTAGTCAATCTCCTTCCCCTTGTCGTTATTGCAGGCATACATGGCCCCTAATAATGTTCTGTTGTTACGTTTTAACCAATTGAAAGAGACATGCGTATACATAAATTCAGTCACTGTGTATAAGCATAAACCTTGCTAGTTTTGAGAAACTTGCTTGGTTTGGTATATATCGATGTGAACATTCTCAAAGTGGAAAAGAAACAGACCCAATAATACATTCTTATACGGTAATTAGTTGTCACACGGAAATATAGTCTCCTACGCTACATCGCCAAGTGTTTGCTCTAATGTCAAGCAGAAGGGATCGGTATTTCAACTGGTAATTATTAATTATGAAGTGTGATTAACAATAATAGAAGCAGTGGTACACGAAAATTATCATCTTATCATCTTGATTACTTAAATAAGTGATTTGCTATCATCTATAAGGGTTGATTTTAGAATAGGATAGGCACAATATGTGAATTACACGCGTAGGATAGAAGGGAGCTGGAGGCTCCACGTGTAGAAAGGACTTAGCATCACCGATCAGTAAACGACATAAGAATGAGTGATGCATAAAATTAGACGCAAGCTTTTGGAGGCTTTGAGCACAAAGATACTCAACCGCTTATAGTCCCACAAGAAAATGCTTGTGTGTAGGTGCGTGCAAAGTTCAATTTCTGACAAAGGAGTTTAAGACTTGTATGCATATGCATGCTGCTCTTTCACAATTTTCTGATGATTTGCAAAGGAGAGCACTTAATATAGGATACATACTAATATTATTTATTACAGGAATCATGTCTTTGTGTAACTCTTTCTTCCCCCCGAGTTTGACTCTGCTTGAAGTTAAACATATTTATGATCTGTGTTTAAGCTGGGATAAGTCATTGCACGAAAATCTTTGTTTTTATTCTTATTTTTTGTCTTCATTACCCATAAACAAGGAGAAGGTAACTAAATGCGTCAGTGTAATTATTATTTATCTAATTGGATATTATATACAGTATATATAAACATAAGTTATATATATACGAAAATAATTTTCTCGTAGTAAAAAATAATTATGTCAATTCATCACAATGATAAATTTGTAAATCAATTTAATCCGTCTCGTCATTTGAATATATTAAGATATTCTTACTTCGATGTAATTTTTAGACATTCGAAATCTCCTAATTGAATGTAGAGTAAATATTAGGTTAAAAGCTCTTTTTTGTTCCAATTTTGGTTCGGAAAATTCGTTTTGGTCTCTGAGTTGAATTTGTGGTCAATTTCGTCCCAAAGAACGAATTTAATATTCAATTTGGTCCTTTTCAGTAACTACGTTAAAATTGTTAACGGCAACGTGTCCAGCTCTGCAACTGCTGAGTGAGGTGTCAGTTTTTTTCTGGGAAACCTTTTCAGTTGGAATTATGATTTTTTTAAAAATTTAGAAGGGCAAAGTGGAAAAAAAGAAAGACTTTCTTCTTTCTCTGAAACCCTAATTCCTTTACCATTACCCAAACCCCAACCGCCGACCACCGACCACCGTCCATCATCTTCTTCCTCGCACGCCGTCAGCAACCATCACACCTCACACCTCCATCACTGTCGCACCTCCATCACCATTGCACCTCCATCACCCTCGCACCTCCATCACCATCGCACCTCCATCACCGTTGCATCTCGCACCTGCAGAAAACAAACCCAAAAGCATAAACGGGAACATAATTTTTTGGGAGATAAAAGGTACAGGGTCAGTCCAATTTTTTAAAACCTTTTGTGGGGATTGAGCCTTGAGGGTTAGCCGTTAGGGTGCAAGAGTTGTTGTGACTGATAATTATTTCTCAATCCATTTCCTCTTCAATGCAAAATTCATCTTCCTTCTCCTACTCAAATGTATGGTTTCGGTCTCCATCTCCAGACATCTTATTTTTTGTTTATTTCTCTGTTGGCATTGAATTTCATTTACGCATCTTATTGTTCATCCCCTTCTCGTTGCTGATGAAGCTATTATTATGTTCTACAGCAAAGGAAAATGGAGGGCCCAAGTGAGACGGGTCTCATTGGGGAAAATTTTGTTTATTTACTTTTTTTTCTAATTTTCTTTTGTAATTGAGTTACGTGGTAAGATTGGTTTGTGGTTTTTGGGTTTTAATTTTATTGGTTTTTAGTTTCTTCAAGGAGTGTCCTCATCAAGCAAAGGTTGGATCTCTGGGTTGGAGAATAAGCAAGTCAAGTTCTGGTTTCAGAACCGACGAAGCCAAATGAAGGTGAATTTAAGGACAGTAATGTAGAATTATTGCACTTGAATGCAGTTTGGCGATTCAATTTAGAGGAATTAGGGTTTCACAGGAAGAAGAAAGTCTTTCTTTTTTTCCCACTTTGCCCTTTTAAATTTTAAAAAAAATCCTAATTCCAACTGAAAAGGTTTCTCAGTCAACAAAAAACTGACACCTCACTCAGCAGTTGCAGAGCTGGACACGTTGCCGTTAACAATTTTAACGGAGTTACTAAAAAGGACCAAATTGAACATTAAATTCGTTCTTTGGGACAAAATTGAACACAAATTCAACTAAGGGACCAAAACGAATTTTCCGAACCAAAATTGGGACCAAAAAGAGCTTTTAACCTAAATATTAATACAATAATTGATTAAAAAATCTTTGGGGACCTATAACCTCAATCTCATAAAATTCACATAAATATATCTTTCCCAATTACATTTTGCATAAAACCCATTTTACTTTAATAAATATAAAAAAGCAATTAAATATATCATACAATATTTTCTAAAATTTTTTATAATAATCATATTCACTAAGAAATACACTATTGAAATCAAAACAAATTTCTTTCTTCGTCATAGCGACCTCGAAAATGAAAGCAGTTTTCCTTTTGCTTCTTTGGGAGGCACAATCTCTTCACTGAAACGAAAGACAAATTTAATTAAATTTAAAATAAATTACAGTGAAAATGCCCAATACGAAGGTATTTTATTAAAAAGTAAAAAGGAGTAACTAAAGTGACTTTGATGATAGTCTATTTAAATAAAGAAAAGAGTGAGTAATAGAAGAAGAAGAGTAAAACCAAAAACAGCCCACGCGACAAGGCCTTGGGGGGTTTCTACTCAGCAGCTTGCACACTCTCACTTGGTTCACTTTCAAATTCCAAATTGCAAATCCCAAAACCAAAACCCTAGGAGAGAGACACGGAGGCACTGAATGATTGATTGATGGCATCTTCCAAGTTAATGGCTTCTTCCCATTCACGGAACTCAGAGTCCTCCTCTCCTTCTCCCACGCCTCAATTCACCACCACCAACTTCATCCCCATCTCCGACGCTGCCGTCACCGCCGCCCCCAAGACCGTCGATGATGTCTGGCGGGAGATCGTGGCCGGAGACCGCCGCGAATGCAAGGAGGAGGCTCCTGACGACGAGATGATGACTCTCGAAGACTTCCTCGCCAAGGCCGGTGCAGTCGACGATGACAACAATGAAGAAGTCGATTGCGACATGAAGATTCCAATGCCCCTCACGGAGAGGCTTGGCAGCGGCGTCTTCGCCTTTGATCCCCTCCTCGCCGCGACGCCGTTTCAGGATGGAGTGGAAGGCTCCGTCATAGGGTTCGGGAACGGCGTGGAGGTGGTTGAAGGCGGGAGAGGAAAGAGAGCACGTCCCGTTTTGGAACAGTTGGACAAGGCAGCGCAACAGAGACAGAGGAGGATGATTAAAAACAGAGAATCTGCTGCTAGGTCTCGGGAACGCAAGCAGGTATCTATAGTGATGTGGATATGGTATATGTGTGTGTTTGTTTCAGTGTATTTGACTTTTCGTTGTTGGTTGTGATGTGAATTCGTTATTCCAGGCTTACCAGGTGGAATTAGAGTCCTTGGCAGTGAAACTAGAGGAGGAAAACGACAAGCTCTTGAAGGAAAAGGTGCTTTAGTTTTCATTGTTTTGAAGTTTTGTCCCGGGGGTACTTTCAGGTTTCATTAGCCGTGCTACTTGTTTTTTGTAATCATTGCAGGAGACAATAAGTTTTGTTATGTGTTGAACTTGAAAGTTGAAACCCTTCCAGTGCTGACTTTTCGTTTTTGGTTTGATTTGGCTGATCATTGATTGGGTTTTTGGCCTGGTCTTGTTCCCTGACCTGGTTCCGTTACCTTGCTGTTGGCTGCTATCTATTAATATTTGGGATTGCATTGATGGACTTTCCTTTCGTAAACACGCTTGCAGGTCATATTTTTCTCTCGCTCTCATCATAAATGGGTTCACAGTGTTATTCTCTATTTCTCATTCCGTCACACCTGAAGTCATCCTTGCTTAAGTATAATCTGTCTTGTTTTTTGGCATCTGGTTTTGCAATAAATGTTTCTGAAGCCATGAATATTTTGTAGTTGAGGCTGTCTTATCATTGGAATAAAATGTCTGTGCGATTGTGCTCCCAGTTGCTTTAATGCTGTTACAATTATGATCCTATTGTAATCACTTTTACCCTCTCTCTTATATTGTAGACAAGTGTCTCACATTTTTTAGATGCGCGTACAAAATTGGGATAGGTTTGATATTAGTAATAAACAAACTGTGGTTAACCTATCACCACTTTTTTGTTGACATTGTATTTGATGCTCGCCTTGAACTTTTTAGATATGGGAAGATTTTTTCTGTCATATTTTGAGAAATAATTTTGTATACCTTTTATGTATGATTTTTACACCAATATATTTTTACAAAATGTTGTAATCTTACCACTACTATTTTGCATACAAGTGTGATAACTTCACTGGTTTTTATAAACAGATATGTTTACCATTGCCCATTGTTAAGAATGCTTGTACTATTTTTTATGTTGAAATATCACTGTTTCCCTCATTGATTGTTCACTGAAATTAGTGATATGTGGGCAATGGCACTGCGTTTTTCCAGTTACAAACATGGGCCGCGGGAATGGTACATTGTTGATTGAAATTCACAGAATTGGGTCCGTGTATAATCTTCAAGCTGTAATATCGAGTCTGCCCTCTATCAACCAAGAAATCCATTGTTGGGATGGGAAAATGTCTATTTCTGCCTCAGAATTCAGTCTCTATCTAGACCTGAGCCATGATGTTCTGATTTTTATTCCCTAAACACTTGCTTCGGGTCTTGTTTTCACTGCTAACACGTTTGAATTTGGAATGTTTCTTCAAGCATTTTGGGTTGCAAACAGCCCACCTTTTGGACTGTATTTCCAAAACAGAGGATGTAACTTGTAAGGGGTTTGAGTGTAGCCTGTAATACAAGTTCTACTTTTGTGTGTCTCATTTCTTGTTGTCCATCGGCCTTTGTAGCTTTAGAGTATATTATGTATTTTTATCATCTAATCTCTTACTAAAGATTTTATTGTGCAGGCCGAGAGGAAAAAAGAGAGGTACAAGCAGGTACTGATTTGTTCTATGAACTTAGTAAGCGTTGGACATTTTTGGTGAAAATTTTTATGATAATAATTTGCATATTGCTTTGAAGGCATTTTTTTCTCTGCTGATACTCTATCTGAAGGTTACAGGTTGCTATTGGTATAATATGTTATTGGTAAATATTTCTTCTAGATATTTTGCCTGAAAACATAACTGGTAATTAATCATGAATACAAACACGGTTTATTGGATTATGAAGGTTGTTTGTATATGATATAAGATATAGAAAATTAACCCAGTGCTCATACTGAATTTATTATCGATAGTGCTCATAATGATTTAATAGAGATGCAATGTAACAAAACTAGTCTGCCAAGTATGATGATATTATACGTAGTTGTGTTGTTTCATGAAGCTTGTAGATTGGATTGTTTGCTATCTTGTTATATTAAAGTGTGTGTTTATAGAATAAATGTTGGCTGTAGAAAGTGATTGGATTACGACTGACCTTGGCGTTTTTGGGCAGCTAATGGAAAAAGTACTCCCTGTAGCGCAGAAACAAAAGCCACCGTGTATACTCCGTAGGGCTCGCTCCTTGCAGTGGTAGATAAAATTTGCTAGTGGTGCAGCTGCATGACAGTTACTGAATTAGTCCCATCGGTGGTGGGGAAGTAATAACAGGACCAAACTAATCATCATGTCTTAAATGATAGTTCTCAGCCTAACGGTTAGTGTCAAGGGCGATCTTGGTTAATGATATGAAGAAATAGATAGAAGGAATTGAACCGGGAGGGGCAAGGAAAATTCCTTATTGCGTGAGAAACAGCAGTTACTTATTCATAGGTGTAAAAACAGAAATATGGAGTTGGACCATGTAGTTTTAGATATGAGTTTGACATCCTGGTCTCTCTCCCCTATGCAGAGTGTCAATGTGTAATAGTAGATAGCAAAGGGGGGGATCTGTAGATGAGTATATATCCTAGTCATGCACTCAGACCATATTTATTTGGAGAAAAGTATATAGGAATTGTTAATGCGATCTGGAAAAGCGTTACAGTTGGAAAATTCTTTTGTGTGTGCGAAAGATAATCTTTGACGTCCCGAGTTGCGTGAGTATTTCAGTCTCGAGAACCTGATCCTGTTGCAAAATACCTCTTGACTCAGATGATTTATTGTTCTATTGTAACTCATTTTTTGTTTTATCCGTAGGCCTCTTTTAGAAAACCGAAGTTAATTATAATGATTATAGAAATTGACAGAGTTCTTGAGAAGCGAGGGGCAAATGAGGAGAAAATATTAAATAGACCAAAGACAATAAATATGATGCTTCCTCTTTGTCGTTGCTATCCTTGTGGTCTCGTTATCTGTATGTTGGACCACATGCTGAGATTAAATGAAAGCAAAGCTGCCACCTTAGGGAAAGACATGGAGCCTTATGTTTTTTACTGTCCCTACTTCCATAGAGCAATTGTTGTACCGTTTTACACCAAGAACATTACTCACAAGTGTCAATGTTAAAAATTAAAGTCACAGTAAAACTTTAGGACTCTGGAGTTCAGAGCTCTAACAGTAAGAGGATATACTGATAAATGATATTTGGGGACACATCAGTTAGTTTAAAAAGAAAATGAATCACGTGGTTGATAAAAAAGTTTTGCAAATGTTATAATATTCCACATTCTTAATTTCTTTCGCTCTCTTCTATACCTTTAGAGTATTAATGAGAGCTGTTTGTAAAATTACCTATAAACAAAAAATTATATTATTTCAATATGATACTGAAAACAAATAAATTGAAAAAAAAAGTTGTTTAAATAAACAACTTTCTCTAATTTATGAGCATTTTTTAATTTTAAATAATTCATATTTCTGATATTTATATTAGAATAATATTTTTTATTTTAAAACAACTTTTATAAACAGCTTCAAAGATGTTATATAGACCATGTATTGACAAAAGAAGAAAAATAAAACGAACGAAAAAGTGTTTGTAATATAAGAGGAAGCGTGACAACGAAGAACATATTATAATACTCACGGACAATGATACTTTGACACTCAAATTCTAACAAATTTTTGACACCGAACATGTGTCATAAGTCAATTGATAAGTGTGTTTAATGTTTAAAAAATTGAAGCACACGGACCAATTGGCTTATTACATGTGTCCGGTGTAAAAAATTTGTTAGAATTTGAATGTCAAAGTATCTTTATCCAATACTTCATGAGACCCATACATTCTAGGCATAGATTTAATATAGTATATTATTAGCATTCCATTCTCCAAGTAATTGTGGAGTGTAGGTTTTTGTTTGGTTGTAACTTATTTGATTGATATGATATCACACTTATACACAAAAAGTATTATGGATATAAGAAAGATGGTAAGAGAAGAGTTATATTATACTAATGTAATATAAAGAAGTTAAAAATCACGTCCAGCTTCCAAAAAAAATAAAAATAAAAATTTAGTTCCATAATCCAGAAATTATTTATTGATTTGTTATAAACGATTTAAATCTCAAAAAATTAATTTACATCTAACCGAAAAAGGATAACACTTTTACATAAAATTAAAATGCCAAGTCCTTTTACTATAAACTTGTATTATTATTATTTTTCTATCTCTATAACCAATGAAAATTGTTAGCATTCAAGCAGAAGAAAAAAAAGGATTTGTTGAAAACTTTATTCCCGGTATTGCATCAAAACATTGCATTGTAGAAAGAAGGGAGCAAAACTTCGTTTAAAATAAAAGGGGTAAAGGAGAAAGGCAATTTTTTTTTCTCAGCACCCAAGAAGAAGGGGTTCTTTGAATTGAAAAATGAAATCAGAATTGACTACATTATTGACTGCAGGTTTATAATCACAGCACTAATCATTTTAGAATTATAATCCCCATCATCATACTTCAGAACCCAAAAAACTTCCTAGTGATTGCGTTCCTGTCCATTTTTTCAACCTCTTTTGCCACAATTTTGAGATTAGATTTTTCAGAAACAAAATCTCACAACCTTTTGCTCTGTAAAATAATAATATCAGCACCCCCTTCCCAACACCCATGTCTGGCACCCATTCAAACTCTTCCTTATCAAAAAGCCAAACACACCTGACAATTTAACAGTCTCCTTCCCCACACTCTCTCTCTCTCTTCCACATCAAACACAGTTTTCAAAATCCTTTTTCTTTTGCCATTCCATAATTACCCAGAGAGCCAAGAGCCGAGCCAGAAATAAATACTACACCCTATTTCAGTCTCCCTTCGAAATCAAACCACATTCATCACAATGCACTTCCCCATTCTCTTTCTCCTTCTCCTACCTTCCCTCTTCAAGCTTTCACATTCAGCCACAATTCTCGTAGACGGATCTTCAGAGTGGAAGAACCCCACAGTTTCCATCGGTGATTCCATCAGTAAGTGTCAACACCCAGATTTGGAATCTACATAAACAATGTATAACAATCTCCAGTACTAACATCTAACATTACTCTGCCTCTTCTCTTTCTCAGTTTTCAAGCACAAACAACATTTCAACCTCTACATTTTCAAGAACGAGAAAGCCTACAATCTCTGCAATATCACCCAAGCCACTCTTCTCACCAACCCCTACACGGTAAGACCCTTAAAGCCTCATTCTTTACTTTCAGCAGCGTTAACTTTTCCAATTTCCTTAACCAAGATAATGTTTTTCAGTGGCATCCATCACGACCCGGTTTCTTCTATTTTACCTTCCACAATGGGTCACTCAAGGCATGCAAAGATTCTGAAAAGCTAGCCATACAAGTTGCTTCTTCAGCAATGGTTCCAGAACCTTCTCCAGTGGCAACACCAGCTCCTTCTTCTGGTGGAGAGGTACCATCTTCCCCTTCATTTCCGTGGCCTTTTCGTCCACACCAAGCTGCTTCTTCACCTGGTCCAGCACCACAAGCACAAGCAGGTTCACCGGTGACAGTTCCGTTAGTGCCAGATAAAGGTGGCATGCCCTTCATTAACAGCAATCCTGCGGTTCCTCTGCCTACCGGTGAAGTTGATTCTGCCACCATACGCCCCATACCCACCTCTGGCCATCAAGGACAGGTGCCCATACCATACTTCTCTTTCTCTCTACTAAAGCAACCACGCATTTAATGTGCAGTGTTTCTATTTTTGCTGTTTCTGTGTCTTGCACTTTCCCTTAGTTTGCACAAACAATAAATTGTAGACCATGTGCAAGATTTTGAAAAAAGCTTCCCAGCTGCAATTTCCACCCCAATGTCTAGTTTTTGGAGTGATTGCAACCGCAGTCAGACTGCAATATTAGCAACAGTAGTTATATTTATCTGCAATTTCTTCCAATATCATGAAACACGAAGAAACTGCACCCGCGAACATGATTTACATTTTACCATAATGCTATCTTTGAGGTTTTAAATTACTATTGTAGTCATAATTTTATTACAAAACATGTAATTCTTGACATTACAGAAAACTATAGATAAATATGTTGATATAATATAACTAGAATAGTGATGGGTGACTGTAAAGTAAAAAAGAAATCACTAATATTGTGACTGAAATTGTTCTGACAGACAGTTTTTAAAAGGATAAAATTATGGTGTCATTTTTTTTCATTAGGTTGAAAGTAGATCAGCACACTAATAAATAAATAATAATTAATGATAAAATGATATATGTATGGTGTTAAAATATTATAAAAATATCTGTGTTAAAATATTTTTTTTCTTTTTAAGACCTTGGTTATTTCTCGGTTCGTTTTAGTCCAACTAAATGTTTTCATGCGTGTTTTACTTATAGTGTCTTTAATGATGTATTTGCAACATGCAAATGAACCATAAATGTTGTGTTATGGCATAATTGATGTTAGTGCAGCTAAATGTGTGTATCTAAATGTGGTCATCAGCCATGAAAGTGCACACAAATAATAAATATTATATATCCTGTCTTTTAACTGATGTGAGTGCACCTAAATGTGGTTTATTAATTAGCTACAAAAGTGCAGATAAATCATAAATGTTATTCTGTCTTTCAATTGATGTCAGTGCACCTAAATGTGTATCTATCTGCGTACCTAAATGTGGTGTAATAGCTACAAAAGTGCACAAAAATCATTATCGTTCTGTTGTCTTTTAATTGAAGTTAATGCACCTAAAGTTCGTATCTATGCATGTACCAAAATGTGGTATATCGGCAAGAAACATACAACATAAATCATAAATGTTATGTTATGTTGGTGCACCTAAATGATGAATGTGGTTATTTTGACATGAGAAGTGGGGTTGATGCATTACTGATTGGAAGTTGGATTGTGTTGTTGTGGTGTGGGTGAGTGCAGGTGATGATTGGGTCATTTGGAGTTGGCATTGCAATGCACATCTTGGTTTTACTGCTGCTGTGAGATGAAGAGAAAAAGAGAGAGTTGGAGCGCAATTTATGCAGAGAAAGAGAACGGGAAGCCAATGGGTCTAAAGTAGCTTTAAGAGTGATGATTATACCATGTATTAAGATGCTCTTATATTCTACTTTGGAATGGTTGCCACTTTTTGTTCCTTGGTTTAAGAAACCAATCGATTACTGCAATTGCTTTTCTCTTTTCCCCTCTGATTCCCTCTTGCTTTTCATGCTCATGGTACAATATGGGGTCCTACCTTCACTACTGCATCAAACATGGCACCTTTATGGTGGGGAAACTCTGATGTCACGCCACTTTCCAACACATACCTCACAGCTCAAAATTCCATCCATCTATATATAAAATTCGAGCAGTTTTCTGGGTTCTTTAAGCAAGTTGTTTTCAAATGGCTTAACTGTTTTCTGGGTTCTTCAATCAAGTTTCTTAAATATGTAACAATGTGATTCTTCTAAACTTCAATCAAATTCATTTATTTTTTAAAAAATTCAAGCTGAATATTTTATGTTTTACAATAAACTAAATAAATCCATTTTGAAAACTATGAAATGGGAAAAGGTGGGTTGAGAATTTATCTTTTGTGAAATTTTAAAGTTTTAAAATTTCGTTCAAACACAAATTACTCCCATTAATAAGCAGTAAGAAAACTAAAAATAAATTAAACTCTGCTGCGGCAAGAAGACAGTGCGTTGTGGTTTTGTGGCTGTGATTGTGGGGATGCACAGGAAGAGAAGGTGTTATATGGCGCTATGGAGGCGAGGGTTGATGAGGGAAAATAAATAATTATTTTTTATCCTGTTAGTCAAAGTCAAAGAGACTATTATGGAAATATAGAAAAGTTTGGGGTGCAAGAAAAAAGGTTTAGAGGTGCAAGAAGAAACTCTATTGTTTGTGTCTGTTGGGCCAAGAAAAAGGTTAGGGTTTTTATCAATTTTCTTGCTTCATATTTTTTATGCTCTTACATTTTGTGATAACATCTAAACGCCTAAAAACTTATGTCATGATTTTATTTCTATTTTTATTTGTGAATATATAAGAAGAAATTACTTTTTCCTTGGATGATTTTGAACCTGCACTACCTACTATTATAATATTGAAATTGTGACATTTTCTGTATTTTAACTTTCAATTGGGTGAGTGCACTAGTCACTCAAGCGGAACAACCAATCCACAACACAACTATCTTTTGAATATTTTACGCATAACCATATTGGTCATTTCATTCAATATTTAAATGTTAAAACAATCCATGGAAGTTGATTTGTTGATCTTACTGCTATCTATGATATGGTCAACATCTAATGCCTTTTTTACTAATTTATTTAACTAATACATTTAATTATGTTGACTCATAGAACATTGAATATATTGGTGGTCATGATGTAGTGGGGTTGTCATATGCTTTATTGTGGAAAGGCGCTTTAATCCGCTACTATCATATTAACCAGATTACTGATTAAATCTAATTTTACAGAGCCCAAGGTGTAATTGGTTCATACCATAATAAAGAAGGCACACAACAAGTGTTTGGGAAAAATGTCCACGCTCCATATATCAGTGTAGTTGGTAACAGGTTTTCTCATAAATTCTCCTCAATCGTGAAATTCATCAATGGTGATATCACCAAACCAACACCAAATGAACCCATCTTTGATGCTTGGGAACGTTGCAACATGATGGTAACATAACATCAAATGTAGTTGTCATGTGTAACATCAAATGTCGTTGTCATGTGAATAAGATTGACACTGATTATAGGGAATTAGAGTATGTTATGTGCTTTCTAAAGGGATTAGAAGAATTATATACAAATGTTAAGACTCAAATTCTTCTCATGGAACCTTTGCCTAAAATCAACAAAGTTTTTTCGCTCATTCTTCATCAAGAAAGACAACTAAATGGAAGTAGTTGTTCTGATGTAAAACTTCATACTGATAGCACTCATCAACAACAACGGAAACCTCATGGTAGAGTTAGAGGTAAAGGTAGATCTTTTCACAAATTGTATCACATTGCAGATGGATATTATTCGATGAAACAAAAGAACAAGAACGCTGTCAACGAAATTGGTGCAGAAAATAGTTTCAATCATGCTATAGAAGAAAATGATCTGAAGCATCATCAAATTGTGGTCAATCAAAATAATGACTCTCTCACTGATGGACAAATTCAACAACTTGTAAAATTTCTTCTAACATCTGAAATGAAAATCAACCAAATCAGTGTTGCTAATGGTGAGCCATCTACACAACAAGGCAAGAAAGGTAAATTCTTGGATTATTGATATTAGACCTATTGACCATGTTACGAATATAAAAAATATTTACATTAGATGTCATGAAATTATACATATTCATGTTAAACTACTAAATAATACATATGTTATTGCCAATTATGCATAAACCATAAAATTTTAAAATCAAATTATCTTGTGTAATGTCTTGCTTATACCAATTTATTGCCAAAACTCGTGGAATTTTTATATTGTGGAGTTCTTTTTCACATGAAATATGCCAGATTCAGAATCTGAATACATTGAAGACAATTGGTCAAATTAGTCTCCAGAGGGCTGTACCACATCTAAGAATACATGAATCTTGATTCATATGATGAGAAAGTTTGCAGATTTTGCCTAAAATATTATGTGAGGATTTGTAGTTTTTGTAAAACAATTTGCATACGGTTAAGAATTCGTGAATGTAATATACTTATGTTAGAAGATAATATATTTTCCCATTGCAAGTATATAGAGGATTTAATAGTTGTACGATTAAAGGATTTATAATTTTGTCATTTTTGATAAAAAAAATTATGTTAAATAATAATATTTTTATTAAGTATTTATGATGCCTGATATATCCAAACTCCGTTAAACTTATTTTGGGATTTTTTTTTTAATTTTTATTTGTGAATATACAGAAGAAATTATTTTTCTGCTGGATGATTTTCAATCTCCTGTGATATCTACTATTATAATATTGAAATTGTGACATTTTCTTTATTTTCACTTTCTATCGGGTGAATGTACTGCTGACTGAAGCGGAGCAACATATGAGAATTTTGTATGTGTAATGCTTTCACTTTTAATTTTTATAGTTCATATATATATATATATATATATATATATATATATATATATAAAAGAGAAATGAAATATATTATTTTTAAGTATAGGAACACAATGTTTTTGGTACGATTATAAGGACTAAATAATTAATTAAATTATGATAAATATGGAAAATATTTATGAAATAATAAAACGAGGGCTATTTTTAATGAATTAAAAAAAAAAATTTGCATCACTTAATTTATAAGAGCTTTTTCTGATTATTTTTTATGGAAATATTTTTATTTGCTTATAAATTAAATTTATTTGTAAGAAAATTCGCATATAAATGTTTATATAAAAATCAATTCAACTGTAATTTGGTTGATTTAATGCGTAATTCATTTTTTTTTTGCGACTTTAATTCTCATGTTTTACTAAATATGTAATTTTCATTTTGATCTAATTTTTAGTTTTATATTTATACATATTTGTATTATACACTCTAATAAAAAAATTTATTATTATTATTATTATTATTATTATTCTTATTATTATTATTATTATTATTATTATTATTATTATNATTATTATTATTATTATTATTATTCTTATTATTATTATTATTATTATTATTATTATTATTATTATTATTATTATTATTATTATTATTATTATTATAACAATTATAATGAGACTGTGAACACTGTTATAGTTACATTTACACGGTAATGTTTAGTTTAAAATGAATAATGATATAAGTCCAGTACTTACTGACGGTTTATAAAAACTCAGTAAATAGTGATGGTTTTGCAAACCTTAGTAAGTTGTGTTGGTTTTGAAAACCCCCAATAAATAATAGTGGTTTTGCAAAATTTCACCAAGAAATCCTCTCACAAGTAGCTGTGGTTCTCCAATCCCACAACTAAATGAAGTAGGAGTTTTTATTAATTAATAATTTACATTCTATATTAAATATTTAATTCGTTTTTGGTTTATACAATTGTTTTTTATCCAATTGATTTTTTATTTTTGTAAAAGAAATTAATTTAATTATTCTAGTTAAATTGACGTTGAACCATTTAAAAAAGTTGTGTAAAAAATTTAGATTTGGTACATATTAAAATCTAGATCATTTTCTATTTTAGAATTCCTTTCATTTTAACATATGACACATTTATATTAAATAAATGTGAGTGTAAACTTAAATCTCACATGAGAAAATTAAATAATACATTAAAGTGAAAATTTATAAATATATAAACTTATTTTGTTAAAATTTTGGATTAGAGATACGTTCTTTTATTATGATCGAAACTTACTTTTAACAGGAATTACATTCTTTAAAACTGATCATTTTATAAGTTTTTCTATATGAATGAATTAATATATTTTAAAAATAAATTGAATAACAGTGACCTTAAAACAAAAAAAAAATTGTTTGAAAAAATGTCTTTCAAATCTCTAAAATAGATTAGACCTAATTTAGGAAATATTCGTTAATAATGAAAAAAAAATTACAACTGAAATGAACACTTTCAGTAAAATAAACTATTTAGGCTTCTGTTGTAATTCTTATTTCATGCAGAGCTATATATTTATTCAAACAAAAGCATGGCTGCATTAGCGCTGTTATGAAAAGAAAAATAAAGAGGAAAAAGAATAACAATATATTATCTTGATTCTAAATATTTATACATCAAAATTATAACAGAATTAGTTATAATTCTATCTAATCTATCAGTTATATACACAGAATAATAACAAAGAAAAATAATAACAAACAAAATCTTAAAATCTAAACAAACAAAAATAATAACAAACACACTTTCCGGAAAAACTTCCCTCACCCATCCCAGAATTTCTCTAGACTAAGCACGCTTAACTTATGGGTTAGGCTACTGAAAAGTAAATGCATTGTGGTGATATGGGTAGCCAAATCAATTCCTTTCAACTATCCTTCAACTGTATAGTCCCATACCTATACAGCCAAATCGATTCGTCCATGTGCCCCTTCCACTCGTCAGTGCCCGGGTGTCACAAACATTTTGAGTACTCAATAAACAAACAAATTTAATAAGAACTAAATTGCCTAAATTTATGAAAGACTTGGAATTTTATCAAACCTATGTATTTTTAAGTATCTCATTTTCATATATAATTGTTTTAAAACAACTAACTTTAAGTATATTGGAACACCATACGTTTCAAATTATTTATCGACGATGATTACATTCGTATTTTTAGGAACAAATTGATAAACAAATATTAATAATTGAGTAAAGTTTAAAAAAAGAAATTTTTTAATTCTAACATTGTGTCTAGTTGAAATGTTTCCATCACTTTAAAGAGAATAATTATGATCTCTTTGTACATGTAATGTAATGATACTCTCTTATCAACTTATTCTCACAAAGTCTATAAAAACTAGTAATAATATAATTAAAAAAAGTAAAAAGTAAATAAAATTTCTTTTCAAAGTGTTAGGAAGTTTTAGATTATAAAATTAAGCGCGACCAGGAGGTTTATGTAAAGGTGATCTCAGTTTCCGTTCAGAAGTTGTCTCTTTCCAGGAGGGACGTTGATCAGCACACAGGTAAGGATCTCCTTCAGTTGAAGAAGAGCTCCGAGGACGATGCCTTGAGGATGAATCCGCAGGGTTCAAGGGATGGACCGGTTACCAGGACAGGTCTTTCAGGTATCAGGATTGTAGAAGAAGATGATGTTGGTTCTTCACGGAGACCTCTGAAGCGAATGAGCTCACCGGAGAGATGGGAAGCAAAACAGTTGATTGCTTCAGGTGTGATGAGTGTTTCAGAGTATCCAACTTAAGACGAGGAGGGAGATGGATTGCTGTACCAAGAGGAAGGAGCTGAGGAGGAGCTTGAGATTGAGTTGAATGAGGATGAACCCGCATTCTTGCAAGGGCAGAGCAGATACTCGATGGATATGTCTCCTGTTAAGATTTTTAAGAATCTGAAGGTTCTCTGGGTCGAGCTGCTGCACTTCAGTCTGCACTTATAAAGGAGCGTAAGGAAGTGCGAGAAGAGCAACAACGGACAATGCTTGATACAATTCCGAAGGATCTCAATCGGCCTTGGGAAGACCCTATGCCAGAGTCAGGTGAAAGGCATCTTGCCCAGGAGCTTAGGGGTGTTGGTTTATCAGCCTATGATATGCCAGAATGGAAGAAGGATGCATATGGGAAAACAATTACCTTTGGGCAAAGGTCGAAGCTTTCTATTCAAGAGCAGAGGCAGAGTTTGCCAATTTACAAGTTAAAAAAAGAATTGATTCAGGCTGTGNATGATAATCAGGTGTTGGTTGTTATTGGAGAAACTGGTTCGGGTAAGACTACTCAGGTCACACAGTATCTTGCCGAAGCAGGTTATACCACAAAAGGAAAAATTGGATGTACTCAACCTCGTAGGGTGGCTGCAATGTCAGTTGCAAAGAGAGTAGCAGAAGAGTTTGGTTGTAGATTGGGAGAAGAAGTTGGTTATGCCATTCGGTTTGAGGATTGCACTGGACCAGATACTGTTATCAAGTACATGACAGATGGTATGCTTCTTAGGGAAATATTGGTAGATGAGAATCTGTCACAGTATTCTGTTATAATGCTTGACGAAGCCCATGAAAGAACTATTCATACTGATGTTCTTTTTGGACTGCTCAAGCAGCTAGTGAAGCGAAGACCCAAATTGCGATTGATTGTCACTTCTGCTACTCTGGACGCCGAGAAATTTTCAGGATATTTCTTTAACTGTAACATCTTTACAATTCCTGGTAGAACTTTTCCTGTAGAGATACTTTATACCAAACAGCCGGAAAGTGATTATTTAGATGCATCTTTAATAACTGTCCTACAGATACACTTGACAGAGCCCGAGGGAGACATTCTTCTCTTTTTGACTGGGCAAGAGAAGATTGATTTTGCTTGCCAATCTCTATACGAGAGAATGAAGGGATTAGGTAAGAATGTTCCAGAGCTGATCATTTTACCGGTTTATAGTGCCCTTCCTAGTGAAATGCAGTCTAGGATATTTGAACCTGCTCCTCCAGGGAAAAGGAAAGTGGTCGTGGCTACTAACATTGCCGAGGCTTCTTTGACTATTGATGGGATATTTTATGTAATTGATCCTGGATTTGCTAAGCAAAATGTTTATAACCCAAAGCTAGGTCTTGATTCTTTGGTAATAACTCCAATTTCACAAGCATCAGCCAAACAAAGAGCTGGACGTGCAGGGCGTACTCGACCTGGGAAGTGTTATCGCCTTTACACTGAGAGTGCATACAGGAATGAGATGTCTCCCACTACAATTCCTGAGATTCAAAGGATAAATCTGGGGATGACTACACTTAATATGAAAGCAATGGGGATAAATGATCTACTGTCCTTTGATTTTATGGATCCACCATCACCTCAAGCACTGATTTCTGCCATGGAGCAGCTTTACAGTCTAGGAGCATTGGATGAAGAGGGCCTTCTGACCAAATTGGGGAGGAAAATGGCAGAATTTCCTTNGGATCCACCTTTGTCCAAGATGTTGCTTGCCAGCGTCGACCTTGGATGCAGTGATGAGATTTTAACCATAATTGCCATGATCCAGACTGGTAATATTTTTTACAGGCCAAGGGAAAAGCAAGCCCAAGCAGATCAGAAGAGGGCAAAGTTTTTCCAGCCAGAGGGTGATCATCTGACACTACTTGCTGTTTATGAGGCTTGGAAAGCCAAGAATTTTTCTGGGCCCTGCTGTTTTGAGAATTTTGTGCAATCTAGATCGTTGAGAAGAGCACAGGATGTCAGGAAACAACTTCTCACCATTATGGATAAGTACAAATTGGATGTTGTAAGTGCTGGAAGAAACTTCACCAAAGTAAGGAAGACTATCACTGCTGGTTTCTTTTTTCACGCTGCCAGAAAGGATCCCCAGGAAGGATACAGAACTCTAGTTGAGAACCAACCTGTGTATATCCATCCAAGTTCTGCTTTGTTCCAGAGGCAGCTAGACTGGGTCATATATCATGAGCTTGTGATGACAACTAAGGAGTATATGCGTGAGGTGACTGTCATAGACCCCAAATGGCTTGTTGAACTGGCTCCAAGATTTTTCAAAGTAGCAGATCCTACAAAGATGAGCAAGCGGAAGCGTCAAGAGCGAATTGAGCCACTTTATGATAGATACCACGAGCCAAATTCATGGCGTTTGAGTAAACGTCGTGCATGATATGTAATTCATCCATTTCTTTTCAATGCAATGTTTTGGATACTGTCTTATGTTGCATTTAAGTTTAAATGTCTATTTTCTCCTTACAAGATTATTTAAATGGAAATTTAGACATATTTTCATTTTTATTTCTTAGGAAGGCTAAAATTTTAAGAATTCTAGGTTCTTGGTAGGAGTGTATAGTCCTAATCACTAACTTCTGTATATATTTACTTTTCCAAGATATTACTGACAATATACAATGTAGTACTGCCAATTCTTCTGTCTCTGGTTGATTAGGTTAGTTCTGCTGAAGCTTAACTTGATAGAATGTTCTCTTCTCTATAAATTGCCAGAGGCAAAAAATATATTTTTTTTTTATTGTTAGAAGATATCAGTAATTATAAAAAGTTATATTTCGAACATATTTATGATTGGTTGAAGCTTTAGCTGTTTATTTTCTTTTGTCCTTTAGAAGGACTACTATTTGAGTTGTCTATATGTTTTCTAAATGTTGATATCTATGATGGTTTACAACCCCGTTCCTTTTATGTGGATGTATTATAAGCTAGAGGCACAGTATTGTTAGTTTCTGATGGTGATTTGATAAAAATTAGTGATGAAAAATTAATCTACGCCTTTGTAATGTATAAAAGGCTCTGTACGAAATTATTAATGGAGATATTGATCCTTTTTAGGTTCAGGATGAGACAATCTCTTGTTTAATAATCATTAGTAAAATTATTAATGGAAAGCTTTAGACATGGAAGTGATGNCAACAAACAATAAGTTCAACATCACTTTTCTATATAAGTTATTATTGAAAAACAATAATCAAAGTGTGTTTACAGTTTGAGACACGATGGAGGTACAAATTAGAAGAAAACTGTGGCCTAATTCTAAATACTCTGTAATGAGAATTCTTCATATCTCAAATTTGATTCCGAGATAGTATAAAAAAAAAACTCTTTTATATATCATTTTGCTGATTTTAAATGCAAGAAAATGTTGATCAGTGGAAAGACTAACAGGTTGTTAAAAAAGTAGTGTCAACATATTATATCAACTGGTTTTGGAAATAAATATTGAAAAATTAATTTAAAGGTAATCTCGTTTCCCTTTTTGTTTTTAATTTTTTAGGAGACCCAACAAGTCTTCTACTTTTGATAGTATAAACCCTGTCCAATGCAATGACTACTGGTGAATGAAGTTGCTAGTTATAATAGCTTCAGCTATTATGACATTGAATGGATCAAATTTGTTAACTTTTTGTAAGGATAGTGTCACATATTCATTTGATACACTTAACAAAAATAAAATGATATTAAAAGAATAAATTTTTATAACTTTTTTTTAAAAAATAAAGTAAAAAAAAATAAAAATAGTGTTAAATAAATATAAAAAATTATCAACATCAAAATAATTTTTTTTTTAAATTCATTTGATTTTTATTAGACCAAGTTATTGTTTAGGGTACCCTTAGTAATATGAGAATTTTTTTATGTCAAATTTTTCATTTTTTGTTTTTATACTTCAACAGATTCTAAGTAAAACATATTATTATAATCTTATAAACATTATTTTTATTTCTTTTAATTTTTAATAATTTAGATGTAGAAATTACAATATATTAAAATTGGAATGTGTATGTGATGAACATGAAAAATATTTTTAAAATATTTAATAGAAGTTTCAAATAAACTAAAAATAAAACCACATTACCATACACTTATATGCGGAAGTAGAAATCAACTAGAGATAGTTTGTGGATAAAGTAGCACTATATATATATAAAAAAAAAAGGTGTTTCTTCAATCACAATATTGATTAGCTATGGTATGCTAATGAAGTGCTTCACTTTTATTTGTATAGAATGGTTATATGGCTTTTATGACACTGTCATACAATTTCCTTTTAAATTTTGATAAAAAAAAATAGTTATATACAAAGCACGTAATTATTTAGGTAGATATTTATATGAAAATTTTAAACAACATAAATAAGAATTAAATATAATTTTGGTTTGTATTTAATACGAAATTAGAATTTGTTTTTGTTTTAAATTTTAATATATCTTAATTTTAAAATTTTAAAATTGAAGGATTCTAATCTAATAATATTGATTTTGTTAATCTTATTTAATGGTGCTTTAGACTAATATTTAAGTTAAAAAGTATAAACTATTTAAACATTATCTTTAAATACAGTTGACATAAAAAATATGACAATTTAATTGTAAAGAATATATTTACTTTTAAAATTTAAAAATTAAAATATATCAAAAATTTGATAATGACGAATTTTAATTTTTGTCAAAGATTAGAAACTAAAAGGATATTTAAATTTTAATGTACTCGTCTTTGACATACAAATTAAAATATTTCAAAATCATGCAAAAAAACATTTTATATAACATTTTGCTGAATTTAAATGCAATAAAATGTTCAGGTTGTTAACAAAGTGGTGTTAAATATTGTATTAATTGTTTTTAAAAATAGTAAACATTTAAAAATTAAAATGAAGGTAATAATGAGTGGTATGCGTGGTTTCCTTTACTTTTCGATTTTTTCTTAATATTATTTCGGAGACCTGGCGGGTCTTCCACTTTGGAAAAGCGTTGAATGGATTAGTGTAAACCCTAAGACCTACGCAATGACCATTTTGAATGAAGTTGACAATTATATTATAATAGTTTTATGACTCTTTGTAACCACATGTCTGCCTCCCTCGAGACAAATAGGCCAATTTTTGCATGCTGTATCCTTAATACTATATAAGAATTTTATTATAGTCTAATTAAAGTTAAAATAATAATAATAATAATAATTATTATTATTATTATTATTATTATTATTATTATTATTATGTTATCATTAATGGAGCTGTTAATAGGGATGACAAATTAATTTTATACCTTACATTTGGCCATAATATATTTTAACGAAGGAAAGATTTAAATGAAGTTTAAGCAAAATTCTAAGCACTATAAAACTATAATGTTTCGGTCATTGAAATGAATAGTGATATAAGTTTAAATTTGTTTCCAGATATTGCAAAATAAAAATTGAATGTTCATTAAATATAAAATTTTAATTATATGTTTATAGCAAACGTCTGCCTTTTGGTTGAAAAATAATGTAGAAGTTGTTTAGTTTCTGGTGTCATTTCTTTTTCTCTAAATAGATATTTTTTGATGTATTTTTATATTTTGAAAAATATTGTATCTCTAGATCATAAAAGTGATTATAATAATTTCTTATATTTTTGTTACTTTCAAAATTAGTATATTATTGTAAGGTTTCTTAAGATAGGGGAGAATTAGTTTGTTCTTTATCAATAATTTTAAAAGTATAATCGCATATATAAGCTATATTCGTTTATAATTGTAGGTTATTTGTATAATAATTTCATATATATCTGCATTAGTGAATCTTTAGAATGGAATTTCAACGGTAAAAGGGCAGTCAATGTGTCCTCTAACAGAGGTAAAAAAATAGGGTGTTAGATTATGGAATGCTTGAGTAGACACTGAGAGTACAGGTTTGTGAAAATATGAGGAAGACTTATACTTTGGACAAGTCAATGAGGTGGGAGTTTTTATGGGAGGTTTAATTAATAATTAATAATTTATATTTAAATATTTAATATTATTTTATTTATATATTTATTTTTTGGGTTAAATATGTTTTAGTCCCTATACTTTGAAGGGAATTTTGTTTTAGTCCCTCTTTCAAACTAATGTACAATTTAGTCCTTCAACTTTAGAAAACTCTGGTTTTAGTCCTTTTTACCAAATTTTTTTTAACTTTATTTGCTATTTCAAGCACGTTTTATTATTGCATATGGATTGTTTACACTGTTTGACACATTTTTGCTTCAATGTTAATTAAGAAACGCGTTTGAAATAACAAATAAAGTTAAAAAAATTTGGTAAAAAGGACTAAAGTCAGAGTTTTCTAAAGTTGAAGGACTAAATTGTACCTTAGTTTGAAAGAGGGACTAAAACCAAAATCGCCCCAAAGTATAGGGACTAAAAACATATTTAACCCTTTATTTTTTACTCATGATTTCTGACTTTTGTAAAATAAAATTAACATAATCTCTGGTTAAATTGTTTAAAAGAGTTATACGTCAAAACAATAGTTTTGTTATATGCTAAAATGGATTATTTTTTATTTTAAAATTTTTCTAATTTTGATAAGGGTAATGATATATAGAGAATATTTTTTGACAACATTTGAACATCAATCATACGTGTCATTGTGTGATTGGTCTAAATGACACAATGACATTACCATGAACCAATCATACAATGACACGTATGATGATGTTCAAATGTTGTCAAAAAATGTTGTCTAAGTATCTTTATCCTTTTGATAAGTAACACCTTTGATTAAAATTTTGACATGTGACAAATTCACGTTAAATAATATCAACGTGAATTTAATAGGGAAGAAGTTATGTTGAATTTAGAAAAATGAGATTAATTGAATATTACAAAAATAATACTTAATTTAGTTTTTAAAAAATATAAAAATAAGAAATAAAAATTCAACTGAATTAAAAAAAATATGAAAAGACCAAAACAAATAAAAATCTAAATATTTAAAGCAAATTTACTGATAAGCCCTTGATGAATAATAGGAAACCAATGAAAAATCAACATGATTGTTATTTGTATTTTATTTATTGACAGAACATATTAGTTTTGGCTAATCCAACTTAATGTTAGTATGTAATAAATATATATATACGTTATTTAAACGTGTGAAAGAATATAATAATTAAACTGTTCGTATCTGAATTAATATGTAAATATTTGTATATGACTTTAAAAAAACAATATATTTGTGAAATTAAATTTTCTATTTTACATCTTAGCTTTATAGTTTTCTAATACATGTTCATTCTTGTATCTCCTTGACCTTACGTCATTAAAGTCATTATTGAAAAAGAAAAAACAAACACACAAACAATAATAATCTAATATTATAAACCAATTTAGTTATGCAATTAAATTCACCATTCAACACATTTCACTTTAAAATCAAACAACATAAGGATATACATATTCTAGACTCCACAAATCTTGATACAAGTATTGATGTCGAGCTAACAGATCATACACTTGTGGTGACCTCTGCATAGTCATTGTCATTTATTGGGTTTTACCTCCACACATAAGGTTAGTCAAATAAACAATGCTTTAGGCCAAGATAGAATACTTATACTACGACCTCTTGTTACTTCTCATCACATAATCTCGTTCTCTACCCAATGGAACAAATATTGGAGCGTAAGGATAACCCCTAGGATTAAACTTCCTACATCAATACCTACACTACAAGGCACTACCATGGAATCTCTCAATGAGAGTCATGGAATTACGTCAATCTACCATGCACATTTATTATTAGTCAATTATCATTGTTTTACTAATTTTATCTCCTATTTTTCGAATGACCTCAACAATACCCATAAATTTACAATATAATAATAATTAAATGATAAATTATGTAAGTAATCCTCATTCATACTTTAAGTTTTATCCTAAGTTTGGATGTATAACGTGTATGAACAACAAATAAGTTCAACAATATCAATATCAATATCAACAATACAACAGATAAGTTCTACAACCTCAATACGAACGAAAATCATACCTAAAAGTAGTTAATAAACGTGAATTTATATAAAATGAAATAAAGATTATATGTGTTGATCACCGAAAACTTCGTCCGATATATGTTTGAGCAGAGAAGAGGTCTTGTGCAAAGATGAAGTGAATGAATTTTCATACGTTAATACATTTTCACTTTTGCATCAAAAATTTCGCGAAATTTATCCAATATGACATCGAAATTCTTAATTTTCAACAACTAATAACTAATTGACATCAAAAAAATCTAAATTATGACGTTTTAATTAAATTTTTACTTACAAAAATGTTTTCAGTCATTTTTAACATTGCCTTTTTCTTGTTCTGACATTAAGTGGGATACGTTGAAATCTTATTTTACAACGGTGCACTTTAAATAAAAATATGAAATTATGAAATAAAAAAAACATTCTACCTCCTCTTAGTTCTCAGTATAAAAAGATAAATAATTCTTTATATGTTTCTAAGAGAAATAAAAAATTGTTTGAAAAGGAAAAATAAATTTGAAAGGATAAGGAAGGAAGAAGGACTGGTATAACTTTATTTAGAGGCTCACATGCACATGAAAAAAGTTAAAATGTTTGATTCATTATTTAGGGCAACAGCTCCTGATTCCATTTTTTTCTTCAGTACCTAAAACTTTAACCATTTGTTTACTGAAGCAGCACACTTAGAGGGAAGAGGACTGAAATGACATATTTCTATTCAAAGAACACGCGTGGATTTATATAAAATGTCTTAATTAAAACACATAAATAATAAATAATAAATCTTTCGATGATTGTTCAAATTATTATATAATTTTATTTTCTCCTATTAACCAAATTATTTATTCATTTTCATTTTTTTTCCTAATTAAAGTAATTTTATTTTTTACTATTTAATTCAAAGAAAGACTAATGAAAGATGGAAGGAAGAATATTTGCGTTGATTCTTTTTATTCGTATGAAGTGCACAAATGCAACTTGGAGTCCATCTCTTCCAGAAGATAAGATTTGGGAGGAAATTCATTTTAACTTATCTCTTTTTTAATTATTATTATTATTATTATTATTATTATTATTATTATTATTGATTATGATGACTAGTAGTCATGTAACGAATTTTTTGTTTTTTATTATAATACCAATAATAAATAATTAAAAATAATAATAAATAAAATTATTTTGTTCTTTAAAATTTTTAGAAATACTCTCAGTTTTCATCATAATTTTTTTCTTTCATTTTTCTCTCTCTTACATTCTGTGATGCCATCCAAACGAACCAGAAGTATTAAATTGACCTGAAAATACTTTTATTCAGTATCATTAAACAAAACAATATTGCTTTATAATATAGGATAATGATATTTAGACAACATTCTTTTGACAACATTTGAACATTGATTACGTGTCAATCTCTGATTGATCACAAAATACTCCACAATCAATAATAATAATCATAAACATTATTGTGGAGTATTTTTTGATCAATCAGAGATTGACACATAATCAATGTTCAAATGTTGTCAAAAGAATGTTGTCTAAATATCATTATCCATTAATATATGCATCAAATTTTGTATTACCAAGATGGATAAAACGTTATACTTTGTTGTTTTTGGAATTAAATAGGCCATATAATTACAGTAGAAGACGGAAAATAAAAGAGAGATAAAAGAATTAGAAAATAGTTGGTCCTTTCATTAAAAAAAAAAAAAAAAAACTGAAGCATCTTTCCTTTATTTATTTCACAGCATCTTTTTATAAGGTTTTCATTTAGAAATATTAATAAAAGTTTTTGTTTTCTAAATATGAACCTTTTATAGTTTTGTTATAAAATGCCCTTCCGTTGATTTTGTAGATTTATATGAAGATCTTTATGCATAATTAAAAAGATTGAACACATGCCTTTTCTAATTTTGTTATGGAATTGTGAATAAAATTCCTACACTTCATCAATAAGTATTTTGGGGTGTGTTGTTTACTAAAATCCAATTTCACATTCAACTTCACCAAAGTGCCATTTTAAATATAATTTTGTTATTCATGAAGTTTATACAGCACACTTCTTTATATATCTAGTGGTAAATTATACATGCATTATTTTTATACTCAACCACTACTTGATTTGTTATATGTCCAATTCCCCTTTCAAAGAAAAGGTAACAGATTTTTAATACTTTTTTTATTGAAAGATGAAATTCCATTTGTGCACCTATCTGGATACTATAAATATGCATACATTGGATCATTCTTCTTACCTATCTACTACTACTACTACTACACTAACTCTCTTTTACTTTATTTAAGATGCAAACTGATGAACTCGATGTCCTATTCCGTCTTGCCTTTGTGGTCTTATGCTTGGGTGTGTTGATATGCGTTTATAACATAACAAGGTATGGATAACCCATTATTGCTTTTAGAACTATCAATTATATATTCAAAATTACATACTCGATATTCCTTCTAAATTAAAATTAATTTTCTATTTAACTAACTTTTATTGAAGTTAATTGTATTCAACTGTCTTCAACTTATTCGTTGACGTGTTGATCTTGCTATTATCAATCTAAGAGTTATATAGTCAATAGTATAATTATGATTATAATTACCTCATTACTAAACTGTTTCAATTTAACATTAACTGCTAATTTTTTTATGCAGACCTAGAGGTATATATATAACGCATTCGTTAATGGAGAGGAAGCAGAATTAGACATGACTGAGGCAGAGATAAGAGCTGACGAGATTTGCGGCGCATTTAATAACGAAAAGAAAGGCAAACAAAAACATAACAAGGCTAAATTTGGACGGTATTCCATTTTAAAAGATTGGTTTGCTTAATGTTATCTTCACATGCGTTAGATAGACTATTGCTTCTTTTTATTTTATTTTTTTTCATTTCTTCAAAACTGATATATGCAATGTTGAATCAACATTGTTGGAGATTAACCCTTTTAACTTTTAGAAAATTTAAATTGAAATTAGCACTTCAAACTATTAACTGTTAATCATATACTTATGCACTAAGTTATAATAAAATTTCAAATTCTGATGTCTACTTTTACTGTGAATTGGTGAATATAGTGTTGAGACAAGCAAGGCAGCGAATTCCGAGGCAGTGAATCAAGCAACAATTGAGTACGTGACTGGAGAAAAGCAGCGGCTTACTTATAGAGATAAAAGTAATTGAGACCTTAATTCAGTGAGAAGCACCAGAAGGAATCTAATCTGTAACATTCAATTTGCAATCTATTGCAATCGAACTTTATCGTTATCGTACTATTACAGTTGAATTTATTTTATGCTTTCATGAAATGGTTGTATTCTCTTAATGTTCTGTACTTTCACATAAATGATTTTGTATGAAACTATTATGAATGAAATATTATATTTTTAAAATAAATTGAATAACAATCATCTCAAAATGGAACAAAAACAAACTTGAAAAAAATGTCTATCAAATTTCTAAAATAACTTAGACTTAATTAGGAAATATTCTTTAACAATAAAAAGAAATTACAACTATAAAGAACACTTTCTGTTTCGGTGAAGGATTCAAGACCAAACGCGAGTGGAACTGTCTTGACGAAACGTTTCAGATAATTTCACTCTTACGCCTGAACGGTTGTGACCTGCAAGTTAGCACTCCGACGCTCAAGTCAGCAGAGTCACATTAATATCAAGGTAAGAATGAATAAATTCAGATCCCTTTACCTGACTGCTTACCCTTATATTTATAGACGTTGAATACAAGTTATGGGCCCTAACCACCTACGCCCACTAGCCCACAATCTCGCGAAGTTCGCTCACTAAGCGTAACTGTCGCTAACATGTCCTTGAATCTCGCCAGCACTTTCGGACACTTTCGGACCTGCTTCCACCTACCTTTTCACTTCTTCCTTTTAATTCTATCCAGGATGTCAGCCAACCCGATCTTGCTGCCCCTGTTCCCGATCATGATACCACTCTTCCCGATCATGATAGAGTCAATTGGTCTATCTACCATACATAAGCTCCAACCCGATCTTGCTGTCCCCGTTCCCGATCATGATACCACTCTTCCCGATCATGATAGAGTCAACTGGTCTCTCTACCATACATAAGCCCCAACCCGATCTTGCTGTCCCTGTTCCCGATCATGATACCACTCTTCCCGATCATGATACCACTCTTCCCGATCATGATAGAGTCAACTGGTCTCTACCATACATAAGCCCCAACCCGATCTTGCTGTCTCTGTTCCCGATCATGATACCACTCTTCCCGATCATGATAGAGTCAACTGGTCTTTCTACCATACACTTTCAATAAAATTAACTATTAGCGCTATAATGAAATTTTATAATGTGCTTATCACATTTAAGTACATTTAACTTTTTAACAAATACTTCATCGAGTTTGAACTGTCAATCATTTCATCAGATTTGATATTTGTGTCATTTTAAATGATTAACACATTTTTTCATTATACTGTCGTTAATTAATGTTGTAAAAATAAAGTAAATAATGTTTATATGATAAAATCTTATCGTATTGAAAATATAAAGAAATATGTTTAATATTTACGTTCAGATATTTTAGAAGAGGTGATTATGATAGTTGGTATTTACACATCTTTTAAGATGTCAAAAGTTGAAGCTTTTTTCAAATTTATTTAAGTGTATATATATACACTGTGGTGGGTGGGTGGAATAGTGGCGTGTTTGTCCTGGAGTTATATTGAACGTGACTTAAACTGAAAAAAAACTTCCTTATTCTCGTTGAAAAGTAAAACATATCCATATCTCTCCAAACACACCGTAGTTGCGAGGAAAGTTCCATTTCGCAGTCTGCAAACGAGTGTTGATAAACTTATTATTATGGTTTTCCCTCTCTTTTTCTTCACTACTTACAACTTCAACTAAAAATACTGTATTGAAATTTGTTTTTTACTTCAAGACACAACATAACTTGAAATTTGTGTTTTACTTTAACACACAAAACTTTAGTACATGTTTAAATAGGCTAAAGATCAAGACGGGTCAGGTTAGATTAAAGATCGAGATAGGTTAACTTGACTCAAGTTTAAGATGAGTTATAAAATAAGAAAGATCAGGTCAAATGTTGAGACTTTTTAGGTTGGACCTATGGTCGAGATAGATCGAGTAAGACGAATGGTTGAGACAGATCTACTTGATTTAGTGTTTGAGACAAGCTGGGTCGGGACCAAAGATTATGTTGAGTCGTGTCAAGCTTAAAATTGAGATAACTCCGGCTGAACCAAACGTTGACATGAGTCAGGTTTGCCAAAATATTTAGATAGGCTCAAGTGGAAATTCAGTGAATTCGATCGAGAGATCCATAGTTAAAATTTGATTACATTGGTCATAACCGAAATTTAACATAATTTGAACGTGTCAGCTACAACTAAAAATCGATCCAATTTAACTTAATCGACCACTGCTGAAAATATGTCGAGATCACCGTGAATAAAACTCAATTGAATTGATTACGATTAAAATTCAAGTAAATCATTGTAAACCAAAAATCAAACAAATTTGGTCAAATCAACCGTAATAAAAAAAATTGGTTCAAATTTATAAGTTTTAAACTTTTAAAATAAATTATAAAATTGTATAATTGAATTTTTAATTAAACAGATGGCTATTATATATATATATATATATATATATATATATATATATATATATATATATATATATTATAATTGATAATTCACCACAACTCAATTAATTTTATCCATCCATTATCTTGACATAATTATATTAATCTTGTTCCATAAATTTAGTTTCCTTTATCGATGATAATTATTTTACTAATTTTATATCCTATTTTTCTAAATGGCTCATCAGTACCTATAAATTGATAATGTAATAATAATTAAGTGATAAATTATGTAATTAATCGTCATTCTTATCAATAAAGACGCAAAATTTGACTTTTGATAAATATCGAGGATAATTTTTTCACAAAGAAATCATGACATATGAATTCACCAATAATTTCACTGTCCTCAGTAATTAAGGTTATTAAAGTTTAAATTTTAGATCAACTAATACGAATTATTTGTTAGTAATTTTTATATGATAATATTGTCACATATAATGACAAGAAAATCAGTCTAAAATTCTATTCTTAAAATTAGAATGCTTCTTATACTTAAGTCTCACCTGCCGTTGAATTGACTTTGAAAGAAACTTTATTTTTTCTTATGAAGTTCCATTTGGGAAACATAGTCTCCATCGAAAGAAAGACTAAAATAATGTAGGAATGTTATTACTTGTTTTACTTAATACAATAACATATTTCTTTATTATTTTTAAATAAAAAAAATTGAACATCATTTAATATTATTTAGAAGGGATAAGCTTATTTTGTTCTTTAAATTTTAACACATTACAAAAACACACCGTAGTTGCCAGGAATGTTCAATTTCCCAGTCTGAAAAGGAGGTTTGGTGAACTTGATAAATTATTATCCATACTTTACAAAGAGACATTATAATTACTTTTGTGACTTCTCATTGAAGTTTTATGTTTTTCCCTCTCCTTTTCTTCACAACCATTTGTTTACTGAAGTAGCACACTTAGAGGGAAGACAACTGAAATAACGCGTGGATTTATATAAAACGTCTTAATTAAAACACACAAATAAAAAATAATAAATATTTCGATGATTGTTCAAATTATTATATAATTTTTTTTCTTCAATTAACCAAATTATTTATTCATTTTCATTTTTTCCTAATTTAAATAATTTTATCTTTTACTATTTAATTCAAACAGAGACTAATAATAAAAGATGGAAGGAAAAATATTTGCGTTGATTCTTTTTATCCGTATGAAGTGCACAAATGCAACTTGGAGTCCATCTCTTCCGGAAGATAAGATTCGGGAGGAAACTCATTTTAACTTATCTCTTTAATTATTATTATTATTGATTATAAATGACTAGTAATCATACTTTATAATGAATTTTTTGTTTTTTATTATAATACCAATAATAAATAATTAAAAATAATAATAAATAAAATTATTTATTTTCCCTGCATATTAGCCAAATGTACTAAGAATATCCAAATGCATATAAAGTTTCAAACTAAATTCCAACCCTTGGATACCAAGTCATTGACTTGACCTCATTACAACATGTGTGTGCCATTGTCCTACTATTTCAGTTGGATTTATTTTAAATTTTCATGAAATGGTTGTATTCTCCTTTAATTCAAACATATCCAATAAAAACGTTTCTCTTTCTCCTTTAATTATTTAATGCCATTGTAATTTAATTCTATGTTCATTATTAGATATATGAAAGATTGTAGCACTTAATATCGTACAGTGACTTTTGAATTATCTAAATGTAAATTTAAATCTCACACGAAAGGAAAAAATTAAATAATATATAAAAATGAAAACTTATAAGTTTATTTTGTTAAAATTTTGAATTAGAAATACGTTTATTTATTATGACCGACACTTACTTTTATTAGCAATTACATTCTTTAAAACTGATCAGTGTAGTCATAAATGATTTTGTATGAAACTATTCATGAAATTTGCAAATTTTATAAGTTTTTATTTATGAATGAAATATTATATTTTTTCAAATAAATTGAATAACAATCATCTTAAAATGGAACAAAAACAAACTTGAAAAAAATGACTATCAAATTTCTAAAATAGATTAGACTTAGTGAGGAATTATTCTTTAATAATGAAAAGAAATTACAAGTATAATGAACACTTTTCAATAAAATTAACTACGTTTCTGTTGTAATTCTTTTTTCATGTCGCTATTAGCGCTACAATGAAATTTTATAATGTGCTTATCACATTTAGGTACATTTAACTTTTTTAACTAATACTTCATCTAGTTTGAACTTTCAATCGTTTCATCAGATCTGATTTTTGTGTCATTTTAAATGATTAACAAATATTTTTTTTCATTATATTGTCGTTAATTAATGTTGTAAAAATAAAGTAAATAATGTATATGATAAAATCTTACTTATAGTATTGAAAATATACAAGGATATATATTTAATATTTACGTTGAGATGTTTAGAAGAGGTTATTATGATATTTGGTATTTATACATCTTTTAAGATGTTAGAAGGTGATACCTAAGTGTATACATATACACTGGGTGAGTGGGTGGGTGGAATAGTGGCGAAGTTATATTGAAGGTGACTTAAACTGAAAAACGACTTACTTTTCTCGTTGAAAAGTAAAACATGTCCATTATCTCCCAAACAACCATAGTTGCGAGGAAAATTTCATTTCATTTCATTTTAAAATTAGATGCGAGAGGCATAATAAGAGTCTTTACTTTATCTGAGCTGGAGTAAGCGGCTCTACCCTATAGAGTGTCACTTTACACAAGGACGAAATTTTCTTCAATATTTAAACCCTATGCCTTTATTTTTTTAACAAGAAAGAGACAGGTGTTTTAAAATTCTTTTAATGAAACATCAAATTCCATTTGTCTACCTCTTTAGATCCATAACATCCATAACTGGATCATTTCATCTCACCCTATCAATAAACTCACTCTCATTTAGTTATGTAAGATGCAGATTCTTCTGGATTCCAGATTCCTTGTCTATCTTCTGTTGATTGTCTTCTTCCTGGGTGCTTTTATATGGCTCTTCATATGTAACCTAACAAGGTATGGATTTCTGTACTCTGGTTCTATATTGGAAACTTAAAACACCAATCCCATCTCTTCTACTTAGTTACTTCAAACTTAGTCATAAGTTGGAATTTAGATAACTGAGAGGAAATGGTGTTTAGTCTACCCTAATTATGTCAATTCATGTATATTCAAAACTATTTATTCATGGATTAACAAACCTAATAAACGGTTTCAGTCTCAGTATAATCCCACCCAGCCTTGTGCACAACAGGATCAGTTTGCATATCTTTAACTTATTATATGTTGACCTTTGAGCCGTTGTTAATATGTTATCAGTATAGTAATTAATAAATTGTCTCAATTTAGCCTTAATTAAATTTCGTATGCAGACCCACAGGTATAGAAGGCTCATTCCTTGCCGATGATGAAGGGGAACTAAATGCCGTTGAGGCGGAAATCCGTGCCGGAGGGATTACCAACTCGTTCAATATCAAAAAAAAGGGCAAACAAAATTTTGAAAAGGCGAAAATTATCTGGTACTGTTTTCTAAAGGATGTTGCAATTAGATTGGTCTGTTTAAACATTTACTCATTGGATATGTGTTTGATAGGTATTATTGCCTTGTTTTTGCATTCCAAAATGTCATATACATTCCTAAAGTGAGGGCTTCAAACTACTAGCTAAGCCTAAACAGTTGATGACACTCATGGAATGAAAAGTTGAGGAAATATGTGTGGGTCATAAAGGCAACTTTTTGAACTGTTTGTTTGAATTAGCTAATGACTGAAAAGTCAATTTTCACATGAGCTATAGTGGTAAATGTGGATGGATCTGGCTGGCAAGGACAGGGAAATGTACCTATAATAGATTGGTCAGATGTCTTTCAAACATTTGGTCATTTCTATTAACCTCATCAATTGTGTACATGACATTTGTAGATGTGGTCAGATAAAGATTGAGCTCACCGAAGAGTAAATTGTCTGTTATGGTGGTAGATTTAAAGAAAACAACCAAAGTGCCGAAAGGCATTCCTTCTAAATTTTTATCTCTTTTTAGGAACTACTTTTTAGCTAAGAATAGTGAAAAAAATAAGGTTGATTAGATGCCTCGGAGAAGGTTTGTCGGAAAAGGGAGTGAGTGGGATAGAAATTAGAGACTTAAAATGCTTTAAATATAATGTCTTGTCGGGAGAGTCTTCTGGCCTATGTAACAAGGGAGATTTAACATGTGAAGTTTACAACATCTCTAACTTAATATATTGTGAATTTTAAATATTTACAATTCCATTGTAGTTTCATCATTACTTTAATCAATTCATTTGTACTAAAATAATTCGAATATGACATCTTTATTTTCATTTTCCATTGGGTGAATGCAGTAATGGCTCAAACGGGACCGAGAATTCAGAACAAAACTACCTTTTAAGTATTTTATTTCAGGTCATTGCATATTTGTTTGGAGGAGGTACTTATCATGGAGATAAAAACAAGTAACACCTGACACCTTAATTTAGGCTAACTTTGGGAAGCTCAGAAGCACACGCAGGATGTTGCAGTTATTTGATTAGAATATAAATATGAAGATCTACCGTGTAACTTTTCTTTATTTATTATTTTGTTTCTATGTTGGTACATGAAATTTTTTTCTATTTTCAGATAACTTATTTTTTTTTTTGGAGAATGAGATACGCCTAATTAAGATTAATTTTATCTAGATATTTTAATAAAGATGTGTGTTTCATAATTTTGTGACACATATTTATCTTGAAATACAATATTTATTAAAATATAATAAATATTGAGATCAGAAAGAAAAACTTTAAGCTACACCTACCTTTGTTTACTTTTCTTCAAGATGTTGAACAAATGTATGTTTCTATGATCATCACGATATGGTTTGACTAATTTTTTTTTTTTTGAACAGTCATATTTCTGTTCCCTACTTTATTGATTTCTAAAATGTAATTGTATATCGTCAAAATATATTAGTTACATTATTTTCATTAATATACGGATTAACAAGTCTTTTAAACATCAATTATACATACTAGCATATTATGATCACCAATCTCTCTCTTTTATCTCAGCAATTTGCTTAAACGTTCGTTGTCTGTGGATTCTTCAATTCATCCAAAACATCTTTTAGATTGTTGATAATTTCCCAGTAAAATTAATCTCTAATATTATATACATTTTACATTATCATAAAAATCATATATTTGTTTATAAACTTTCATATACATATAATTTAAGTACCGTATTCTTTATATATATATATATATATATATATATATATATATATATATATATATATATATATATATAAATCAATTCTACTTACATTAAAAATATTATGTTTGTATAAGTAAAATGTAAAACTCTCACTCTCAAACGACCTCTAGGTTGATAATTATACTTTCAGAAGTATAATTATAATGTTTCTATTATTTTACTATTAGTTAGACCAGAAGTTCTGAAGTTCATTGACTTTGCCAAGAAATTAAAGAGTATGGAATTTTAGGAGCATCAGCGACCGTATGCATGAATTAAGGTTAATATATTCAAAGGATAATAACCACATGTAGTCCTTTACATGTAAATCAACCAGTTGAGGACCACAAATTCTCTAAGGAAACAAAGGATAATAACCACATGTAGTCCACATTATAAGTGTGTATAGTAAGATTTTCCCAACATCTAGAATATTCGGTAAGGTTCCCTTATCTTCAGTCATGTTTAACCTTTGTACCTTATTCAAATTCGGTTTCATGTTTCAGATCTCTTTTGGGAAGATGGAGAAAAACAAAGCCTTTGTATTGATGATGTCTCGGAAGCAGGCGAAATTGAAGAAAGTTGGTGGAGGGACCTTTTCTGCACCCGTTCCATCAATTGTCAAATCTACCCGATCGGACGCTGTTAAAGTTCCTTCTCGCTCTGTCAATCCTGCACTCAACATTGCTCCATATTCGTCATCTCCATCCGCTACCCCCTCGGTCGTCCCTACTCGAGATGAGGGCTCTATGCAGCATGGAGAAAAAAGAAAGATTTCTAAGGATAAATTAGTGTCTTCCAAGAGAAGGGTTCCAGAGGGTCCCCTAGTAGCGGGTCCATTCGACCCGTCGGTACACCATTACTCAAAAAGTATAGTTTTCCGTAAGAGCGGAGAGTATAGTTTAAAATTGGAAATAATGAAAGGATTGCATTAAATAGGAATAGAAGAATTTGAATAGATTTAAGTTAAACAGGATTAAAAATGACAGAAGCACATGGGTTTGGACTAAAAAATCAAAGTGCTGAAAGGTTTTGTAGGTCCAAACGTATCCTCTCTCTCTTTTTTCTTCTGTGCTTTGATTCTCTTACGTTATATTAAATTAAATTTTCCCAACCGCAAACTTCGCCGAAATTTCACGCTGTGAAAGAAGAACACGGTATGCGATGGTGACATGGCGCAACGGGAAGCTCCTACGACGACACGGAGGACATATGGTTGTCGTTTTGAAAGATGAAAAGCGCAGTGATGGATTTTGTTCTTCACGGGCGATACGGTTGTCGTTTTGATTTCAATCAAGCTTTATGGGAGGGTCTTTGTAAAGCAGATAAGGTAGGGTTTGTTTTTTATTAAAAGCACAGCCATGTTAGTTGAGGTCAAGAGTCAAAGATGAAAGATGAAAGACTGAAGAAGTGGTGGTTCCAAGAGGGTACTTCTGACAATTACACACCAACCTCTTATTTCTCCATGCCATGTGGCAGTCTCTCTCACAACAACAATTATTTCTCCTCTCTGCACATGCAACGCCACATGCACTTTCACATCAACATCCTTCCTTTTCCCATTCTTTCTTCCTTTCTCATTTCATCAAATTATTCCTTGATTAATGGACTACGACTCACTTACCACTTCTACACTACTCAATAATTCTTCCTCAGTTGCCATGGAAACAAATGCACAGCAACTCGTTTGCACATCCAATAAAAATAAGAGCTCTGTGTATATACATAGGATGAGAGACTTTTTAAAATGATACGAAAAGCAAACTAATGAAACCTAATTCAAAAAGGATAATATTTTACTCTGAAGTAGTTTTATGTGTATGTCGAATCTCTTGAAAAAAGACAAGGATTATATTAGATTTATAAGAAAACTCCATTTATTGCCCGAATAATTAGAATGGAAAGGTGTTTTATTTGAGTGAAGTAATGGTGAACAAAAAGTGATTATCGGCGGAGAGGGACCAAATGAGGCCCTCATGTTAGCCTGTTGAGTGGCAATTACCAATTAGCTTCCAAATAACCTTCTTCTCCATCCTATGGCCACCATTCTGTCCTCCACCAAATTGGATAAGGGAAATATACACCAACCAAACTTCTCAAAACACTCATCACTCATACATACCTTTATTATTCCAAGAACTTTAAAATCCAGTTACGTCGGACATTAAAAGCTTTCATAAATTCAACAAAGGGTATGCTGATTTCGTTACAACTTATGGAAGGTGGTATATATTGAAGAATGAAAGATATTCATTTGGAAAGAAAAATTGATTTGATATTGAAGGAATGAAAAAAAAAATCCAGGAGATTTGTTAGAAAAATCATTAAGCAATGAATGAGGTAAATCAATTGGATAAAAGGGGAATGAGGATTTGGATGTGCAAGAAGTAGAGAAGAGGAGGAAAAGTGGAAAAGAATTAGAAACTAAACAGGGGATTCTAATTCAGATTTTGCTAAACAAGAAGATAAAAAACGAATTTTCAAACCAAGAACAAGTTTAAAGCCTCTGAAAATGATGAATTAAACAACATTTTTGCGTCATCATATAAGACTAAAGAATATGACAAAGCCATAATTGGATCATTTACAAATCCCCCTCATTAGGACTCAAGAGTCAATACAGTATTGTTTTAAAGAAGCAGACTAAAAAACAATTTGAAGTTGTGAAAAAAGTCGGAAATCAAGATGAATTTCTTTTGAAAAAAAAAATCATAGCTACTTTTAGAAAATTAAATAAACTAATTGTTTCCCATAAATTAGAATTTCTTATGAATAAACTTATTTTTATTTTTTTATAGAGTGTAAAAGTTAATTTATATATTCATTATTGCTTATGGAATTTGGTTTTCAAACAAACCTAAGGTTTTAAAAAGACAATAAAAAACTTATTCTTTTAACTTGTTTTTAAAAAGTCCACATTAATAGGAGGAAGTTTGTGAAAGTTGGAATATATAGTTATTTTATTGATATATAAGGTGTGTTTTTGAAGATATTGACAATTAAGTAAGATGAAAAGTTATCTCTTATTATATGTGAAAATCATAAAAGAACAAAAATTCTTGATGGGATACTCATGAAACTAAGATTGTAATAGAAAAGGGAATGCAAACGAGCTATTGTGTTTTAAGTTGACTTCGATAAAACCTACCATTTAGTACTTATTCTATATCATGGAAAAAAAAAAATGGGTTTTGGGGGGTTGGTGTGTAACACACAAGGCTTTCCAGTATGCTTATTAACCATGGAGTTTTTATGAGTTAGGCTACCGGAAAGCAAATACATTTGTTAATATGAGTAGCCAAATCAATTCTTTTAAGCTATCCTTCAACTGTATAGTCTCATACCTATACAATCTCTAGATCTCTCTCATTCCGGTGTATGTTCGATTCGTTCACGTACCCCTTCCACTGGAAGCCTGCCAGGAGCCGCTCCTTGTCCATACCTCTTGCACTGGCGATCACTCTCCGCCCTCCTTAATGCCTGGGTGTCACATGGTGGAGGAATAACGAAAGAATATGTATTTCTGTTATTAAAGTGTGAGTAATAATGGAAGTTCAAGTAAAATTTTTTATTAGGAAATTATTGTGCACTTTTTTTCCAAGTGGTGGGATGTTCATATTTATAAAATATTAAACATCTAATTCACAATTTAAAATAATAATATTTTAGTTAAATGTATTTTATTGTTAATTTCAAATTCAAATCTACATTATCATATTATTAAATTAAGTCGTAAAAAGAGTGTATTTTTCTTTTGGAGAATGCGAAAGTATTATATCTCATTTTTTTTTCTATTGCTGCATAAAATTTTAAAAAAAAAAACATAATTTCACATTCACTAATTTTTCTGTTCATTATTATATTATTAAATTAGATTATAAAGTAAATACATTTATATTAGAGAGTGTCAAAACATTCTTTTTTTCATTAGGTACGGTTTGGAAAATTATAATTTGAGATTCACTAAAAGAAATTCGAACACTTAAAATCTATTTTAATAATATAATAATATATATTAATATTTTAAGTTAAAATATTAATTAAAATATAAACATTTTAAATTGTAAAGTAATTATTTTTTGTTTAATGGGTGTGTAAGGTATATATCATCTCTCATAAGATTTTGTGTCAAGCTCCACAATGATATGAGTATTGGCCTTTTTAAAATCGTTCTCTATAAGGAAAGGGTTTTAGCCTTAACCCTCCCCCATTAATTAGGTTAATTAGAGTAGGGAATTTCATATGGATTATGTAGATTATTAATTTAATTTACAATAAACTTTCCCTGATTGATTTGGAAGTTGTGATCTTTAAAATGACTTTTTTAGTTATATGTTGAATGAAATTGAATGCATGGATATATTTTTAGACCTGAATTATCCAAGGTATATACGTACATATATATACATTTCAATCCAATATTAATATAAGTAATATTAATAATAATAATAATAACAATAATAATAAAAGATTATAGAAATAATAGTAATAAAGGTAAAATGATAATTTTATAATTTATCAATTAAAATATTTATTTAATTTGTTAAACCTATTACATTATTTACTAATTTTCATCTCAAATCTCTTCATTTTTTTCACCATTTTTTCTCTTAATCCAAATGCACTTCGTTTTCTTTTCAAATCTACTCAAATTTACTCTCTCGCTTTCACTTCCATTTCTTCTCAAATCTATTCATATTCACAGTTTTGATTTTTTAAAACCTCGTGATATGCTATAATGTTCAAGAAAATGAAACACATAAAGATGCAAAGGCAATTTTGAAAAATTTGTGAATTTATAGCTCTAATTGAAAGGGGATTGAAGCTATACATATGTTCTGCTTCGGTTCTTTTGCAACCACAGGGCTTATAACTGTACAAAATTTTCAAAATTATCATTATTTTTAAAATTATTTCACCATGGTGCAGAGTTATATGTTTCAGTTTTTATAGAATTGAAGTCATACATATATTCAGCTTTGATTCTCCGGCAATTGAGACCTATAAGTGTATGAAATTTTCAAAATTGTCGCTAATATTTTAATTATTACACCATAGTGCATAGTTATAGGCTTTGGATTTTGCAGAATCGAAGTCATACATATGTTCTACTTTAGTTGTTGCAGAACCGAAGTCATACATATATGCCTTCTTTGTCTTTGTTGGGCACTTGTTGCCTTTATTTGAAGGACCTCCATTCGTTGAAGGCCCACTCTCGTTGCTGAACTACAAATTGGTGAGTGTTTTCTTGGTTTTATTTTGTGTTTTTGATTGAGTTAGTTTCTTGCTTGGGTTCTTTGTTAATAATGTTTGGGTTTTTTTAGCTGCCATGTTATTTTAGGTACTATTGAATTGTTGTCTGAGTAGTGTTGCACTTCGATGAGATTGTAGCTTTCCAAAGCATGTCTAGGATTGCATCTTCTACATTGTTGCCCGTATTTCAAACTCTCAAGTTCCAATTATTATCTTCAAATTTTATTTTAAATACGAGCCTATCGGTTTATAAATATGGTTACTATATATATAATGTAATTTTGTTAGTGCTTGTATTATAACTAGTTAAAAAAATATTAATTACATCGAATCAAATATTTTGAAATTTTGTTTTTTTATATATTAATTGTATTTAACACATTTATATCTTTTAAAGAATAATATATTCTTATACCTAGATTCTAATTATTATATCTTCTTCACTTGAAGGGATTTAAGACGGAGTGATTAAACAGATTTTGAAGTAAAATTAATTAGAATTACTGTATAATTAATTTATGACAGATTAAAAAAATTTACTTTCAAATTCACTTTCAATTATCTTCAAATATATTCAAATAAACAAGAACAAAAATTATCTTCAAATTCATTGAATTACTCACTTCCAAATCTCTTCAAGTAAATAAGACATTAGAAATCTAATAAATAAAACGTGTTGTTGATGTACAGATTCTAAGATATTTTATATAGATTTAGTATATAAGAAGAAAAAATAATATAAAAATCATTTGAAAAATATCTATATTAGATTCCAATATAGTTAAAACTGAAGCATAGTTCCGAAATATATTGTAATAACTTCTGTGTACCTAATCGGATTATTTCCATTGGCAGCTTGGATCAGGCACGAGAAAAAGTTGGTGAAACCCGCGTCTTTCCAGAAAATATATTCAATAACAAGATTCTTTGGCTCGGATAATCTACCCTACATAAAATTTTTAATTTGTTCTAATTACTTTCAATACAAAATTAAATAAAAATTATTCTTTTATGTGATTTGGATCTAATTTAAGTAAAACATCACTTTCGATTTAAAATTTTAATATCATGAATTTATAATTTTTTTTATGTTATAATCAGGTGTCTTTTTTTTATTCAATATAAAATTTATCTTTATATTTAAATTCATAACACATCATATATCATATATCTTATTGATTCACCATATTGTAAGAATAGAACTGACCTTTTAAATATCTTTAACTTTCTAGAAAATATAATCTATGATAAATTAAAAAAGTTCCGAATTTCCATCACTTTCAGTTCTTACATACTGAGGTGAGAATGGTCTTTTTCTTCTAGTAGTACTTCACTCGGACAATTAAAAACATCAATTTCAACTGAAATATCTCTAATTTATTTTATGCACAATTTAGCTATTATATATAGTTACAAATTACGATGAACACAAGGTTTTATTGAACTAACAAATATAGATTTACAGTGTTGATTTCAATTCAACATAGTCAAGTCCAAGACATTCATGGGCTGGACTCTAGAACAAAAAAGTTTTTGAAATTTTATAGTCCATGTTATTCAAACCCTTATTTTGCTTTTCGCCCCATCCCTTCACCTTTTTTTATTCTCCAAATTCGCCCTTTTTCATTTCTCTCACCTTCACCTTTTTACTTTTTTACTAAGATTATTTTGTTAAAGAAAGCTTTTACTATTAGCATAATATTTTACTAAGGCGTTGACCCCTGCTTTCCTTTAGGTTTTAGGGAATTAATTAATCAAAAATCAACCCTTTTGTATCTTATAGGGCCAAGGGTTGGTATGCTACCATGTAAATAATATAATGGCATTCGACATTCCGACATTCCTTTTCCTGAATCTGTCTTCTTCGAAAAGACTTGTGCATGATGGTTTCAAAAAGAGCGATCGAAGATCAGAATATACAATGTATCCTAAGTAAAGGTAGACCAGTAAAACCAAACAAAGTAAATTCAGTAATAGAAAGTAAAAGGTTTTGGGTGTGTTGATTTGGAATCTGGTATCTCCTTGTGGTTTATAGTCCTAGCTAGTAAGCTACCAAATGCATTATGTAGCAAAGAAAGATAAAAAGGAAGAGGATATATTCCCTGTGGATACATATAATAATTGAGTAATGCGTTGATAAATCATTATCTTGAGGGAATTAATTAATCACAAATCAACCCTTTTTTATATCAAGTAAAGCTTGAGGACCAAGAATTGTGGTGGCTTTCTTTTTAAAAGGCTTGCATGCATGATTATTTCATAAATATGGTGGAAGATCAGAACATTCTAACTTAAATGTTAATAATTCACTTGAAAAGAGGGACCGAATGATTCATGTTGATACAAGGGGCTGATCCACCTACAGGTAATAGTAAATACTTCTTTAACTGGCTTCTTAAATTGTTTATGTATCTTTTTGTAGTTTGAGTTTAAACACATAACTTTTTATGAATAGCAAATTTGTTATTTAAGACCGAATGAGGTTATTTAAATAAACGTTAAGCGATACGAAGATTCAAAGAAATTTAGTTTACTTAAATGAATAATTATTTTGCTCGTTCATAATGAAAGTATAAAATTTAACTGATTAAATTTGTTAATAATAAATTTAACTGATTAAATTACTGGAACAGTGAATTTGTACTCTCCCGGTTTCAATTTTATTATAAATATTTTTGTCAAAATTCACAGTAAAAATTTCTGTAATATTAAACGTGGAAAATATTATTAAGTTGAGAAAACGAACCGTCCCACCCCAAATTATGTATATCAATATATTTTGATTCTTTTTCTATTTGGGAAAAGCGTGATGGAATTAGTTAATTTATTTTGTCATTTCCAAAAGAGAATGCTATATGTTAGCTAAAAATAGGGATGTTATTGTGAAGATAAATATAATAACACATGTTAAGTTTTTGTCATGATTATCACTCTTCAACGGAAGAGTAATATAAACCCAATTTCGTTCATTTTGCAAGTTTCATATTTGACTATGGCAAAAGTAAAAGGTTTACTATTAGTTAGACCAGAGTGTCCTTGGAGACTGGAAGGTTCTGAAGTTTGACTTGGCCAAGAAATTTAAGAGTAGTGGAATTTTAGGAGCATCAGGCGACCGCATTTAAAGGATAACAACGACATGTGGTCATTTACATGTGAATCAACCAGTGGAAGACAACAAATTCTCTACGGAAACAAACCGATTCCAACCTCAAGATATTTGTACTTTTTTCACAAGGATTCACAGCATTTGTGAACTTTGGCTACTTTCTCTTTCTTAATTGGAATATATTTGTGTAACAAATCTTACAAATTGTTTAACATAAAAATATGTCATTAGACAACAACTTGCGCAACTTTTTGACAAGCTATGATTCTTAAGTTTGCCTTCACTTAATAATCAATCTTGTTCGGAATTAGATTGTTGCGGAATTTGACAGTGACCAATTGATTCTGTCATTGTGCTGGTGGTAACTAATGCAATTGAAAGTCTTAGATGTTCAACTACAAATATGAAACGCAGTAGTATGCGAAATTAGATGATTTCTACAACTGAAATGGAATGGATTATTTTCTTGCTTGCAAAATTATGAACATATATCGCATCTGTCATTAGTTCATCTTAGATACATTACGTGATATATTCATTTTATTGTTATCAATTTCAAAATGTAATATAATCACGATATCCATTAATTTTCATAAACTCTAATATCATTTTGTTACTTCACAAACATTATAAACTACACTGTTATATGTTTACAAGTAAAATTATGCACTATTATTTCAAAAAATTAAGTGATATAGCTTTTTATAATTAAAAAAATGAAGAAGACTTGTCCCTTCTATTATCTTTTTTGGACTAAAATGTATCTTGTCCCTCAGGCGGCCCAATTCCAATTAGCTTTTCACCCTCACAATTTCTTTGCCCATTCCCTCAAATTCTTAAAATAACTATTTTATTCTGTTAGAAAAGGTGACTTTTTTTGTTATATATAACAGAGAATTTTCGGAATAGAATTTTTTAAACAACATTTTCAGAACACAAAATATATTCTGAAATGCATTTTCCAAAATAAAATTTCCCACAAACCTTCCTAAATACATATAATATCTTCCGGAATTAGTTTTCTAGAATATTTCTACATGAAATATGTTCATAATTTTATTTTATTTTGAAAAACATTAAAGTATGTTCTTAAAAAAACTTTTGGAAATAATTTTTCTTCTGCTTTTATTTTCTTGTCGAAGTGATGATGGATAATGACAATGACATTGACAGAATGAATGACAGGGTGGTGTAGTAAAAAGTGAGAGTGTAGTTAGTAATTGTGGAGATACAAGAAGAAATAACTGAACCGCTGATTGACCTTTGTAGTTCATGGATTGGACTTTAGGATCAGTATTCATATATGCGTTTTCTTCTTCATACTTGCTTTCCTTTATTTTGTTGTGTGTTTTTTCCTGTATTCTAGGATACCTCTCTTTTCTCCCAACTTAACATATCTACTTTTTTTTTAAATCTATGTAAGTCATTCCCTACAAAGTAAATTTTAAATTTATTACGAAAATAAAATTCTACGAAATTAGTTCTTTTGTATGAAAAAGAAAATCGCAGTGCAAAGAAAAAAAAAAAAAAAGTGGTCTAAATAGTGTAAGCGATTTTTGTTCATTGACCGCTATAGCTACCCAAAGACCAATGGAATGCTAACAAATATCAAAACAGCAAGTAGCTTTTAAGAGTTGAAATTGATTGGAGTTTCTATTCACAGCCACAATCACTGCTTTAAAATGTTTTTCAATTGGTAAGAATACTTTAGAGAGACACTGAGAAAGATTTTAAATTATATTTTATAAGAATTTTCCATTAAAAAGAGACTGATATGACATAATATGTTTTTTTTTAAATTAAATCTTAAAAAATACTTTGTACCATCAAAATATAATTTGTAATATTTTAGTGTCTCAATAATATTTTAATTTATAAAGAATTTTAATATAAATACAAATTACACAAGTGTTGATTTTCATAAAATCTTACAATAAGCTTAAAATTTGTAAAAACGCAGTATAATTTATTTAAAACAATATCTTATTTAAAATATTGTAAAATATCGGAGTATTTTTTATAAAAAAATCCTTACATTAAACATATTCTAACTGAAGTAAATACTTAATATGCACATAAAGATTTAGTTGTTTTTAGTAGGAATGACAATGGCGACTAATTTTGCTATCTTATATTTATCTTAAAAAAAAATTAGATTTATTCTCATTCTTACATACAAATTTATAAAAGATATGAAATTTGGATCTCATCTCGTCGTCACCGAATAACATGTATACACTTACTTATGCTTGTATCTATATATTTTTATTAATATTTCAATATAAATTAATTAATCATTATAAAATAATAAGAAATTCATATAAAGGAAACGTGGTATTATCAAATATTCAATATCAAAATAATGTATTATTGTTTTTTCAATATTAAATATTAAAAAATAAATTATAATGATAAACACTTCAAATTGGAATACTAAATAAATGTGATATGAGAAAAAAAATTATGTTTTAAATCAATAGGAAACAAGTAAAATTTTAATTTGACTTATAATAAATCTCCTTGTACTGTTAAAACCCTTTCGGATAGATATTAATACAAAATGGCTACTAAAGTCTATATAATTTGTTGAAAAGAGGACTCCACAGTACTGCTGAATTAAACTAAACAATTTCTAGAGTTGCTAACTTTGTACGTTCCTGATCTATGTTTGTGACTCCCAGTTCCATAGCGCAATAGTTCTTTCAGTAATAAAAAAGGTAGTTTTATACCAACCAACAACAGTAATTTAGTTTATTGGAAAACTTTGATAAGGTGTAGCCAAGTATTCATACGATAAATAACTGTATAAAAATGAAAACAATAGAAAGGAGAAAAGGCAAGTGGGAGCTAAAAGAGCCAAAATAGCGAATGCGCCAGAATTGGACAAAGGGGTACAAAAATTTGAGAAGGTAGAAAAAGTGATGAAGAGATATCCTTTGGTAAGGTCAAATTTCGGCAACAATCGAGGTGACCATTTATTCATCATCTATCCTTTGTAATGGTTTTCAACGCACATATCACTGCCCAACCTTTTCTTTACACCCTGTTTGAGGATAAATTAAGTTTTCATAGCATATTTTTGCTAATAAAAAAAAGGAAAGATGACTTAAATTTTAAATCTACTAAATCAATTAAATTGACTTGTAAAATACGAATTACATTCATATATATTATACATTATAAATTAACCTTGAGACGTAAGGTGAACTGGTGTTGATTCCGAAGTTGATTTTTATTGAAAGAAGAGATTGAAAGGTTAGAAGGATAGGAACTACCCTGATTCCAAAAGTAAAACAAAATGGAGATACTGCTATGTCCAGCAATGCTCATGCATGCACCCTTGTGGGAGATGCGTGGGACCAATCCATAGATCTAGCGCAATAGAATATTCATGAGTTTGCTGTGCTATATATCCCACTGTTGTGGTGTGGTCCCATTCGTACGTATTGGCCGTTGAATATTTTGGCTATGAAACTGAAAGGAGAAAACAAAAAAATAAGGTGTAAAGATAAACCTTTCGAATATTTAATAAAATACTAATATTTAACTTTTCTACTCAATTTATTTTGGTTTTTAAAATAAAAATACTCTTCTATCAAGGTTGAATACAAAATGCAACCAAAGTCCACCAAAGTCCCTGCTAAACTCTCTAACCATCTGAATGCCCTCGCAACGCCTAACCCCACCTAATACATTTAGTTGTCTGTCTCTACTTATAATAACTACAAAAGAATTCTTTTATATGGTCTCACTTTCACGTTCTACACCCCGTCAGTCATATATAGAGGTAAGAAGTTGAAGTGCCTCTAATTACTATTTCCTTTCCCACCTCACAACGCTTCAATTATGCTCATTCCGATATTACTTTTCATTTTCATACTGCTTCTTATGTTTTCCTCTTTCACACTGGGATACTACATGGCCTTGTATGTATGCATGCATATATCTATACAATTTTATCTATCATTTCTCAAAAACTTCTTTTAGTGTTTTCTCCTGCTAACACCATAATCTTTCAAGTAAATCTTATTCAGCAAGTTGTTCAATTTTATAATAATACATTCCCATATCTAATTTATTGCATTTGATAATATCGATTGGTGCTTCTTCTTCGACTACGACGGCAAACTCGAAATCAAAAGCTACGTAACTTTTCACCTGCAACTTCAGCTCCAAGGACAAGAACCCGGCTCACCTTTGCTTTGCGCCTCGCCAACCATTCAACCCAACTGAAAGGATAGTCCATCATCGCCCACATCTTATCCGGCCGCCGCTCGCCACTTTGTTTCTTCGCCGTTCAGAACTTCTCCGGCTGCTGGTGGCCACCTTTGTTCGTCCTCGTTCAAACCTTCTCCGGCCCACCGTGCATCACCTTTCATAACTTCTCCGGCCCACCGGACGCCACCTTCATCCAACCCATTAGAAACTTCTCTTACCCGCCACTCGCCACCGTGGTCCTTCGCCGTTCACATTGCTTCCTGCCCGCTGTACGCCAACTCCATGGCCTACCTTCCCTCGCTCGTTGCGAGGCTTGCCTCACAATCCGCCCTGACGGAGACGACACGGCGAAACCATGAGGTCTGTTACCTGCCCAAAACCTCCAACTCCGATTATTACCGTTTTATATAGTCCCAGTCACGGCTGAATCCGTCACGCAAGCCGACTGAACCATCATGTTCACGAAGTCTTCATCGGTCGTGATGGAGGTGGGGCGAGTTCAACAACATCTTCAAGAGGCGCGTGGAGAGGTCCGCGAGTGATTTCGCGCCTTCCGAACGATAATGCCAGCGACTTCGTTGGTGGTGGCGGCGTTGCTGTCCTACTCGTCGATCACGTTCACGAAGTTTTCAACGGTCGTAATGGAGGAGAGGCAATCGAGCTCAGGAGCATCTTCCGGCGAATGGAGAGGTCCATGACTGATTTGGCGCCTTCAGAACGATAATGCCAGCGACTTCGTCGTCGACGGTGAAGATGGTGGCAGCGGAGAAGCTGTCCTACTCGTCGATCATGTTAACGAAGTCTTCATCGATCGTGATGGGGGTGAGGCAATCAAGCTTAAGAAACGCACCATTATTATCGTTATACTCAACCCATAAGAAAGATTGGCTTACTTAAGACTCAGACCAACTGACACAGAGAGAGAAGCTGGCAGAGCAGACATGGGAAGGGCTCCTTGTTGTGACAAAGCCAACGTCAAGAAAGGTCCATGGTCACCTGAAGAAGATGCTAAACTCAAGGCTTATATCGAGCACCATGGTACTGGTGGCAACTGGATAGCCTTGCCCCAGAAAATAGGTATGCTCTCCATCTCTATTCATCAATCAACACATCTCAATTAAATATTATTGCAAACCAAACTTCTCAATTACATATATATAATGATTTAACTTGCCAATCTTATTTTAGAACACAGAATTCTTTAGGTTGTTTCTTATTTTCTTTGTATGTGTGTGGTTTAGGCCTTAAGAGATGCGGGAAAAGCTGTCGTCTTAGATGGACAAATTATCTACGGCCAAACATCAAACATGGGGGATTCTCAGAAGAATATATTCAGGAGGCGCGTGGAGAGGTTCATGAGTGATTTGGCGCCTACAGAACGATAATGCCAACGAATTCCTCGTCGACGGCGAAGACGGCGGTGACGGTGGAGCTGTCCTACTCGTCTATCATGTTCACGAAGTCTTCATCGGTTGTGATGGAGGTGAGGCAATCGACCTCAGGAACATCTTCAGGAGGCGCGTGGAGAGGTCCACGAATAATAGGCAATCGAGGTCAGAAACATCTTCAGAAGGCGCGTGCAGAGATTTGGCGCCTTCAGAACGATAATGTCAGCGAATTCCTCGTCGACGGAGAAGATGGTGGCGGCGGCGGAGCTGTCCTACTCGTCTATCATGTTCACGAAGTCTTCATCGGTAGGTGGAGAGGTCCATGAGGGATTTGGCGCCTTCAGAACTATAATGCCAGCGAATTCCTCGTCGACGGAGAATATGGTGGTTGCGGCGGTGCTGTCCTACTCGTCTATCATGTTCACGAAGTCTTCATAGGTCGTGATGGAGGTGAGGCAATAGAGTACAGGAACATATTCAATAGGCGCGTGGGGAGGTCCGCGAGTGATGTGGGACCTTACGAACGATAATGGCAGCGTCGTCATCGACAGAGTAGAAAGATTTGTTGTGGGGCACGGGACGATGTCATGTGCCGAGATAAATGTTTTATATTCGGATTTTGTGGGTTCTTCTGCATTCCACCGCTGCTTGCGAAAGGCAACCAAAGAAACAAACTAAAATGAAAAAAAAAAAAAAAATGTTACTTTACTAGAATGTGATATTATAAAACAGAGTGATAACTTGCTGAGTAAAATATTGATCATCATACATATTTATGGTTGTAGCAACAGAGGCACCAAAAGCTATTTAGAGAGTTGGCAACTATGTATGCTTTTGTTGGCTCTCAAGTTACCTACAGATAAAGATGCATTGATTAATTGATAACTAACAATTTTGAAATTTGATTAATGTTTACAAGGTGTGAAGCTAGCAGAGTGAGTGCTATAACTGGCTCATTCAATAACAAAGCTGATGGAATACAGGACTTCAGTAACTCAACGATATTCATCAATGGAGGGTGGAGACGTAAACCAACAGTGAACGTGCAGGTAGGTCCGTAGGTAGGACTAAGCTAAAAAATAGTGAAGTATGCAAACATTTTAGAGTTTTTAGAGCAAAAGTAATATTTTGAAATCCCAAGAGAGGTGTATATAGGTCTTGATTTGATGATTTAAATAAAAATATATATAATAAAGAATATGTGTAATTAAATATTATAAAAATTTGTTAAAATAATAGTAATTGAGTTGTGACTTGTAAGCAGAAAGAAAGATGGTGACTATATGAGCGAGAGGGGTGTAGTGGTGGAGCTAGCAAGCATGTATCCGTGTTATTTTATTTTGTGGTCCCAATAGAAATGGTTGCGTCAACAAGCATATCTTTACCTGAGAATCTGACATAAAAATTGTACCAGGTTCAACTTCGGATGTGGGAACGGCTGCAACGATTTCTTCCTTTGGTGCGCGAATCCATAGCTCTTGCTATAAGGATTGGGGAGACATATATGATAGGTTTGGGAAGAGCTGCGAGAGTGGAAATATCAGGGAGACCTTCTCTGCCTCTTTCTTCTGCATACGCCAAGGACATCTATTGTCTCACTCCAGGTAATATATATGTCAACCGCCACTCATACTTCGTCAAACTCACTAAAAATAAACAAACATCCTTAACTTTTGTACGTCATTTTAGTCCTCACGCTGAAATGAACGCTGATTGTTCATTTCCTTTTCAGAACTCAATTATTCCCTCGGGATTGAAGTGTACTATCTCTTACGAAATGTTTTAAAAATGTGTTCCAATACTAAAAAAAGGCCTCAACAAAGTTCCATCCATAAACGTTGAGATACCATTGGTAGGCTTTAAAACGTGAGAGTTGAGAGAAAAAATTGAGGAATGGAAGAGGGGGTCACCAAAGTTGGGAGATTTTATTAGTGGGGAGAGTGGGCTTTGATTTTGTTGTGTGCCCAAAAGTGTTTGAAGAATCTGTGTTTAAACACTGTACTTTTGAGACGCGTGGCCACACGGTCGGTTTGGTACTGCTACAAGTCAAATTAGGAGTTATTTAAATAAGTGAAAGGTACTACTAACAGAAAAAAAAGGATAAATAGATAAAAGATATTGGAAACTATATAAATTCCAACTGCATGTGGTCATGTCTTCTCTTGACAATCACTGTCTTCACTCTTTTCTTAATTCACGTCAATCTTCGCAGGCTCCATGATTCCTAACCTTCTTATTTTGTTCGGTTCAATACATTTTATCTTTTTTCTTCTTTAAGATAAAGGTTTTTTATTTTTTTCTTACTAAACGTGAATTTTTCTTCAATGTCCAATAACTAATTTACGCATTTTATATGTTGCAGGAAGCGAAGCCATTATTAGAAACTCATTCAAGAACGAGGGCAACGGGGTTCAATATTTTCACAACACGACTATCATAATTTTTGCTTGACCAGGTGTAAATTAAAAAGAAAAACGTTAGCGTATGAATTTAAAGTTTTATTTTTTGTGAGCATGGGAAAGTTTTTTATAAAATACATAAGGAAACGTGTTTATTTTTGTATTTCTTCTCTATTTATCGGCAAGCCTTCCTTAAATTTTTAGGTTCATTGGATATTTTTTCTTTAAATCCAGAGTCTTCTCCAGACTATAAGCACTCCAAAATATACTTTGAATCTTTGGAAGCTCATTTATCCTTCGTGTCACATTTTTTTCTTGTCTACTCGGAGTCATTTTATTTTGATTTACTTCACTCATTGTCAGTGTCATGGTCATTTAAATAATTCCGTCGGCGAATATCTCCTACAAATATGAATGGTTTGAACAAATATATTTAATTAACTAAATTTAACTTCCATGAAAGGTTTATTTCCGGCGTAAAGAATTGAAGCGTATAGTTTAAAAGTCAAAGTCAGGGTTTAACCTTGTCGTGTGGCTTTGTTTATTAGATAAATAAAAGAAGAAGATGCGTTGAGATAGAATAATCCAAATCAAAGTTACAAACCTACACGTTGCTTGCTTCACCCTCATCATGAAGAAAAAGGCACTAACGGAAGAATTACCGCAATGAGAGTGACTCTGATCATTCAAATAACAACAATAATTAAATACGTCATATTTTTGCCAAAAAAAAAAAAGTGAAGAAACGGGTGAAGGAAAATGTCAGTCTACATTGGACCGAATACAGAAAACGAAAAATTGAGCACAAGAAAGTTAGGAATAAAAAGGAAGCAAAAGACCATTAAGCATCAGACATTAGATACCAGCATTAAAAAATGACACAAGTTCAGCACACGTACTACAGCCTATGAGAAAGAGGGTGTGCAAAAGTAGGAAATAGAAGGAAGATTCTATATATGAGGAATAAAGAGAGAAAAGAAAGAAAGAAAGTTGTTTGTTGGGTAGGATGTCGCTGAATGAGTAAAAGTGTTGTTATTTTATTCAAACGAGATAGAAAGAGAATGGGGTGACTTGTCAGGTGCTGCTACATGTGATATGCGCCACTGAAACGCGGAGAGAAAAGCACAAAAAGAAAACAGGAATGGAAGATGTTTTACGTAATATCGTACTATTCATATCTTCTTTCTTTTTTTAATTTAAGTACGTTATTATTATATATTATTATTATTTCTTGTCTCTTTGTGCATTATCATCCCATGACTTTTAACAGGCGAGTAGGTAGTTTTTAATTAAATTTGTTTTATTGGGGAAAAAACTAAAAGCTACCTTATATCAAATATGCTTTTCTTCAACATAATACTAAATCTTCCTTACTAGAAAGTAATTTGATATAATTAAGGACGAGTTCGTGGTCTTTATGTCTATTTTTTAATAACTGTGTTTTCTCCTATAGCAAGTGTAATTTGGAAAATGAACTTGGGACATTCGATCATGTATCGTTTCATCATGCAGATAGAAGATGCCAACCATTTCGCCAATTTGATCAACCTTAGGCTGTTAAGGGTGTGCGAATTTTCAGGACATATACATTTTAGAACCATGGAATAGTTATTGCTTGTTTACAGAGATTAAAAATTATACTGTGTGGAAACTACGAAATAGTAAGGCGAAAAAAAATTAAAAATAGAAAGGAAAAAAACTATAAAGATAACCCAATGTATATGAAATTGGATTTCGAATTTGGAAGTTGATCACACTTAGAAAAACGGTCAGCATCCTGTCCTGGTACTTTTAATCAAACATGCAAAAGAGGTATAGTTTTTCAAAATATTGATTTTTCTCAAAAAAAAATAATAAAAGGTTGTACACAAAAGAAATTAAAAATTTATTTTCTTAAAAAAAATTGTCCACAAATATTAGTTATCTCTTCTGTCTATTGATATTCTCAGTAGAAAATTAAGGTTTACGTAATTTGGAAAACTATTTGCAAAAGAATTTTAATAATTTTTTATTTTTTAAACGATTTGGTCAAGTACTAACCTTGTTTCTTTATATTTTTATTCATCATGAAAAATCAGGTATCACATAATTCCTAACAACTATTTGTTTGAGTATTGGTCTGATTTTTTAATTTAATTTTTTTTACATTATATATATATGAAAAAAATGTTGAAGGTGAATAAGTAAACATGTGGGGGTGCACGTAGTAAAATATGAATTAAGTTTGGTAAGTATGCAGTCTAGGATAAATGGTGTGGAGGCAAGAAAGCCCCAAAAGACAATAAACACGCGGGAATGTTAGTAAACCGTGTGGGCTACAGCGAGTAAAATAAATATTATGCTCAAAAACATCACAAGTAACATGTGGATGTGGAGTTAGTAGACATTGGAGGTACAAGGAGTAAATGGGTTAAAATACAAGCCTCTATAAAAGATGATGTTGCTCCCTCCACCTCCACACCCTTCATGCACCTCCCCAATTTACCTTTTTTTTCTTTAACTGTTAACTTTTAATACTTTTAATTAAATATTCTAATTTAATATTTTCCGTGCACATCACCCCCTCTTCTTTCCCTTCTCTTTCCTTTCCATCACTCACACACATCCTCTCCCTCCTCTTCTCTTCAACATTTCCGTCATCCATTACCTCCACCCGTTTTCTCCTTCTCTTCCTCTTTTTTTTAGTTTGAGAATGAAAATTATTTAAATATTTTTTACTTTAAAATTTAGAATCCATGATATATGAAAATATTTTTTTCTACTATAATCCGGTACACATTGTTAAAACGTACCAACTGAAAAACAGGCGTACGTGTGTTAACAAACCCCATTAATATATATATATATATATATATATATATATATATATATATATATATATATATATTAAAATAATATTATTTTAAAAACTAAAAATAAAATATATGTTTTTAAATTTAATTTTATTAATGACTAAATAATTATAAATCATAAAAAATGAAATTAAAAATAAAAATATATATAAAAAATTATATTTTAAATATAATTTATTTTATAAGAGTTTATTAAATAACCAATTAATTAGAAATAGTAAAAGGATAAAATTAAAAAAAATAATTTAAAAATAAAATGAATAGATAAAAGGGTAAAATGTATTTTACGCACATGCGAAATAGAAAAATAAATATAAATAAAAAATTAAAAACATAGATAAAAATAAAATAATTTTTATATATGTTTGACAAGAAAATAAATAATAAAAAAAATTATATTGTAAAATGATTAAAAAATTATATTTTGAAATACTTATCAATAATATAAAATAAATAATATAATAAATTTGTTTTAATTTCTTTTATATCATAATAGATAGATAATAAAAATTGTTTTTTTTTTAATTTTTAAGATGTGTTGTTCAGGAGTGTCATGCCATGTCCCATGTTTTTGCTTTCTTATGTCTATCCAATTGTGTTTTTTTTCTTTGTAGATAAGAAATTTGCTATTTAAAAAGTGGTTAAGTTTATACTTAAATTAGAAAGACTTAATACCGCTTTTGGTCCCTAATTTGGGAGGTTTTGTTCAATATGGTCTTACTTTTTTTTTAGTAACAATTGATGCCACTTTTTGAAAAAACTGTTCAATTGATTCATTTTTTGTTTCGTCAATAAGTTCTTTCATGCATTCACCTATCTAAATGTTATTTTAACACTTATGACATAATGTTATGTTAAAAATCATGTCATCATCGTATACAATAATAAACAATTTAAACTTTATGAGACGATAATAAACAATTTAAATTTGAATATGAGACGACTATGAACAAAAAAAATTCAATTAAACAGTTTTTTTTGAAAAGGTGAGATCAATTGTTATGAAAAAAAAAAAGAAATAAAACCATATTGAACAAACTCTTCTAAACTAAAGACCAAAAACGGTATTAAAGCAATTAAAAATTAAGGACAAAGAGTTAAGAATCCACTTAAAAGAAATATATTTATCATGACTTTTTTACTGGATTAACTTTACGTGGGGATCAGCAATCTTGTCTGGACATGAATCTTTTGGTCTTTTCATTGAAGTGAGAATGTTCTGATCTTCCACCGTATATATGAGGTCATCATGCGTGCATGCAAGTCATTCAGAAAAGACATCTCCTTGAAAAGACAACTATCCTTGGACCTCAGACTTAGAAAGGTGTTGATTTGGGATTAATTAATTCCCTGAAACCTAAACCCAACGCAATAGTAAATTATTATGCTAATCCATCCAACATATAAGTTAATAAAACACAAGTTCAAAATCTATGGGTTGTGTGATTAAAAGAGCAGGACTCATCAGGCGTTGTGTCCAGGGAATTTCTGACTGATTAATAATTGATTAATATATTACTGTGACGTTGATCTTATTACGAAGGATAAAATTTTATGGAACTAAACTCAACTATTCAACATTCGAAGATAAAATGGAATAAAACTATCATATAGTCGTAGCAAAGTTAAAGATATTCAACATTATTCCATTTCATTTTGATGTCTATTTTAACTATAGAAACCATCAAAGAGAATATCAATTCTTCTACATTTTTTTTATTTTTCCATCTTCTAAAAGATAATGAAAAAACAGATATTGCCAAGAGACATATCATAACCTTAACTGATGACACCAATGAATTCCGATGCCACTGACCTACCTCTGTAAGCCAAGTTAACAAAATAAAAGGTAACTTCATCGTAGGTGGGTGTGGAAATTAATGTGAGGATAAATGGTTTTAAGACAAAAGAAAGAACAAATTGCAACTCCCTTGCTTTTTTCATCACCAGAAAATGGAACAACCGCGAAATTAGTGGGAAAATAAAATATAAATTCGTTTGTTCAGAAATTGAGACGAAGTTTCCATTCCCGACATATCGACACATGTGATGGAGTACATTTTGTGAAGATACTGTTTATTCAAACAAGAGGGGCCATACTTGACACATACGTTACATGATTTAAAATATTAATATTTTAATTGATTTTTATTTTTTAACTTGAATAATAATAATAATAAATATTATTATAACATCAAATTAATGTTGTGAATTAAAGTTAAAAGTTTTATATCGAATAAAAAAATTATTTTGTAAGTAAAATAATCTATAAATATATTATTTTAAGATTCTGAATTGAAATTGATATTTCAGTGTCATGCGTATATTCACAATTTATTGATTTAAATCTTTTAGTGTTTTATCTAGAAAAAATCAAGATAATATATCTACACACTTTAAAAATAAATTTGTGTTCGTGTTATTATCAGTTTTTACAACATGTACATAATAGGTACGATTATGCTCCTACTCTAATAATCATCCACCCGTTCAACTGAACAAACATATTTGTCTGCATAATTACTTCATTAAACTATCTAGATAAATAAATCCCATCACTCACATTTTTAAACTCACGGTAAAAACTATTGTCATTTTATAATTTGTTTAGACATCCTTAAAATTATGTAAACACCAAATAACTCGAGTACATACATGATATCATTACAAAACAGTGGTGCTTCATATTCCAACAGCTTAAACACAATTTATATTTTACCTGCATTTTTCATTGACTAAAATCTAAAAAGAAAATCCATTTTATAGACTCTTTTGCACTATATTATTCATCTGTTCATAACACAAGAATATCTTATATCTCACTAGCATGACAACAAGTTCTGGAGTCATTCTCATGAATTATAATTTACATCCACCATTTAATGATTTTCGTATGTTTTTATTAAGTTTGAAGCAAAATGTCCAACAGAAGTCAAATCTTGCCTACCACCAACATCGTCGATTTTCATGATAATATCTTATTTTAATATTCGTAGAAGCAAAATCAAGCATATCCATGGGACCATGACAAATTTGAACAAAGGGTTAAAAACAATCACTTTCAAAAATTAAGCAAGAATATAAATCTATTAGACACCGAAATATATTAATAGAAAGTTATTTAAGCAACCAAATAAAACAAAACAAAATAAAAATTTTAAACAATTAGACCACTGGATCTCACTTTGATAAAAAAAAAACTTTCAGATTATCTTAACTAGATAAATTAAAAGTTTAGACACGAAAACAAACCTAATCTATCAATTGTGAGTTGATTATAAGAGAAAAAGAAAAGAATATGACGAGATAAGGGAAAAAGTTGTCATTAACTATCGGATCAACATAAAAGAGATAATCAATTGTCAAAAAATAGTAGTAAAAAGGGAGAAAATTGGAGAGAAGAAATAACATGTGCACATGTAATATTATTTGAATAAAGCTATAATAGATTTTATTTCGTTACAGACTCATCCACATGTCCGTTACTCATTTGGTTTCTTTTGTTGTAAATTTGACTTTAGGGTGCGTATTTATAGTTTTTTTTTTTTTGTTTACGTGATCGTGCTAACAGCATTTTCGTTTAAAGTAAAAAAATAAATAAAAATAAGTGAATAATAAAACACAAAGAAACAGGTTTTGTTTTATCTTACTTATGTACCTTCTTCTTGTAAAATCATTGGGGCAGACGAAACAAAATCCTCCTTTTTACCCTCTTTCTTGAAAAGGCAAATAGAAAAATAATGAGGCATACCTTTTCCCTGTAAACATAAAAAGAAATAGGTATCAACTATAACTTCAGAATATTCACAAACCAGACTGATTATCATATTACTTTATCTAATGTTAAAACTTTAAAATACAACTTCCATTCAAAATGTGTGTTTCTTTTAACTTCAGTGTCATATGAACGTCAACCTACTTTTCCTGTCTAGCTTTATTTGGTTAAAAGTCTATAATAATTTTTGAGGAAAAAGTCTGTTAGTATTACTGTCATTGTCACTGTCACATAACAGCGGCATGTTGCCATACATGTGAATCAACCAGTGCACGACAACACTGTCTACAGAAACAAAGGTGTGCTTTTTAAACAACGAGTCACACCATTAATTTTTGTGAATATTGGCCTCTTTTTATTTTTTGGCATAGGTTTGTGTGGTAAATCTTACAAAAGAACTCTACAACTCATGGTAAAAATTGTTGGAAGTCCTAAAGTTAATTTATAATTTATAATTATATAAGTAGATATAAATGTAAATTTTGTGTGGAATGAGTTAGATTTAAAAAAATTTACTTCTTAAAATTTCTTATCTATTTTTGTTTTTCATAAATTTCGTAGGTCCTATTTATAATGCATTGTTCAATCTTGCAAATATAGCCCAAAATACTTGAAGAAGCAGGTTCTAAATAAAGTGTTGAATGTTGAATCTAAACCGTTGAGGTAAAATCACTTCAAGTTTCTCCAAAACCATTGCAACGAGTATTACCAATTAAACAATGTTATCGAAGTGATAGAAAAAACGGAAGAGATCAATTTGTCCAAGAGGATCAATCAAAACATCTCCAACTCCTTTTCCATCTCACTCTCCATTGAAATCAGAGAAATAATGTTAACCCTAACGTGGCAATCAAAATCACAGTATCTCAAGTGGGACGCAAAAGTCCACTGCACCAAAATCGCAGAGAAGGTACAAAATTTTAGAAGGTCGCTATAAAGTGCTGGAGATGTCTCCTTTTTGGTAAGGTCCACAATCGACGGCAATCGAGGTTACCATATGGGGCTACACCGATCTAGCTTTTTCTTTGTCCTACTGGTTAATTAATGACATGAAACCTAGTTAGGTGTACCCTAACGTGTTAGAATATATTACGATTACACTGTCTTTACTTCAACTTATGGAAAAAAAGATGACATTTTTTTCTTTTAGGTGATGTCTGTCTATTATTCTGAGAGCAATTATGTAAGATTGGATTTGAAATTGCAAACGGAAAAAGAAATGACAAAGCCCATGAGTGAGTATTTGAGACAGAAGGCGAAGTGATGATGATTCCGAGAAGTGGATTTTCATTCAAAGAAGAGGTTCAAAAGTTATAAGGATAGCCACCAGCCTCATTCCAAAAGTAAAACAAAAGTGAGATACTGCATTGTCTCTTAATGTTCATATATGCATGGACTGTTGTGTGGGAGTGAGAAAAGACAAGGTGGCCTTCGTGGGACTAATACGTAGATCATAGCTCTTATCAACAAAATTAACATATAACTATTAATTTAAACTTTACTTTATCGCTTCGATTTAGTACCCATTATCTCATAGTATAACTTGTTGCTATTTTTCTCGAATGCCAAAAATAGTTTTTGTATGTATAAAACTCCTTTTTATTTTTATATGAATTTTTTAACTCATATTGGTATGCATAATTACTCTTTTCTACATAATATACTGGGTTTTTCGTCTCAGAGACACAGCTAAGAAGATGGACCCAACACATAGAACAAAAGCACCAAAGTTCTGTTGCATAACTCTCTCCCATAACTCACGCTCAAACTATTGCATCAGCAACCCTACATTATGTCTCATTCAGCTATATCAAATAACATTCTTTCCAGCAAAATTACCATCATATCCCAATTCTCATCACTCTCTCCGTTCAAACCATAAGCATTCTCCCAATTTTTTCCTCATCACACACCCTATACTTACCCTCACAAAAGCCATAACTCTTGCCCCTCAGAGTAGCGATAGATAATCTCCCACAAAATTACCTTTTGAGAGCATGCACTCGTTAAAAAAAATAAAAAATACTAAATTTTTTACATTAATTTAAGATTATCTTTATTTACTTTTATTTTCTCGTAAAAATATTAAACTTTACCATTTTATAATTATTTTATCTGGTATACAAGGTGTTAAATGAATACAAAATGTGTTATTCTACCGAAAGAAAACACCAAAAGAAAGTCCCTGTGTCTCTGCTAAATCTCAAACCACGTAAATGCCCTTTACAAGGCCTAACTTCACCAACTACGTTTAGGTACTACGATGTGATGTGAATCTTTTACAAGGATCGTGTCATTATTATACCTACAAAAACTACAATTGTACTACCACCCACAACGACTTCCATTAATATTTTGTTGGATTTCTTGACTGGTTTCAAGACAGAACGTAGGTTCGAATATCTCACTCTCATCTTCTATACACCGCATATATAACGTGGAAGCTCGAGCGCAACTCTCAGCTCCGTTTACCCCTTTTTTTCCCTCCTCACACCTCAATTATGCTGATTCCAACGTTGTTTTTCATTTTCATATTGCTTCTGATGTTTTCTACTTTGACAGCGTTACTGGGATTCTGCATAGCGTTGTATGTGTGCTTGCATATGTATATAGAGAATTCTATGTATGATTTGAAAATAACTTGTTTTAGTGGTTTCTGTTGCTAGCACCATAATCTTTGTAGTATCTTATTCAGCAAGTCGTTAAATTTTAGGAAAATGATATTTTGACACCATTTTGACACTGAATCTGTCACACGGGAATCTGGTTGGACGATTTCAAATTAAAAAAACAAACTTTGGTTTTTCTTTTCCAAACATACCCTTGTCTCAACTTTTTTAATTTGAAATCGTTCAATCACATTTTGACACGTGTACAGTGTCAAAATGGTGTTAAAAAACGGTGTTAAAATATTATTTTCCTAAATTTTATAATAATACATTCTCGTACCTAATTTATTGTATTTTATAATGTCGGTTAGTGCTTCTTCGACTTCGACAGCAAACTTGAAATCAAAAGCTGCGTCAAGCAACTTTTCACTTGCAGGTTCAGCTTTAGGGACAACAACCCTGAACTTAACTTTACTGGAATTTTTGGGGTGGTGTTTACATTAGATGGCCCCTCGTTACAGGAAGATTACCTGGATGAACAGGTAATGAGATAAAGAAATAGTGCAATACCCATCTTAGTAAGAAGCTGGGAAATCAAGGAACAGATCCTAGGACACACCACAAGTTAGCTGTACCACTAGAGAAGAAGAAAGGAGAAAAGAAGAACAAGCAAAAGCATTCTTTCCCCGTTCCCACACCCAACATGGAAGACCCTTCTTCCATAAACCTGTCACTGCCATTGGCCTTGACCATCGTCTGTGTTGCAGAGAGTGCATGGCAAAATCATATACTCGCCCTCACCCAATTCCGCCTCCAAACCGACAGGCACGACAACCTCCTCTCCAACTTGACCGGAAGCGACAGCTCCTCCGCCGCGTGGCTTGGAGTGGATTGCTCCACAAACAGCAGAGTGGTGGGCTTCTCCCTCCCTTCCCTTGTCTACCTCCGTTTCCTCCACCTCCACGAAAACCGCTTAAACGGTACCGTTTCCCCTCTCTTGAACTGCACCGTTCTCGAACACCTCTACCTCTCCCACAATGACTTCTCGAGAGAGATTCTGTGGCATATATCCTCTCTTTCCGCCTTCACATCTCTGAGAACAAAAGCCGGGGTCCAATCCCCATCCAAGTCGCCAAACTAACCCAGAGAAAAAGAACAAGAAAGGGAACCTCAGAGAAAACCCTGGTTTTCTACCAAAAGTCGTACTGGTTAAGGCTTTGTCAGGTGTGCCTCGAACGGAGAGAGAACCTTGTTGAGTAAAATATTTATCATTATACATACGTGTGATTCTAGCAAGAAAAGGCACCAAAAGAGTTTTAGAGAGCTGAAAAATATGTTTGTATGAAGTTGTTGGTTGGCTCTCAAGTTACCCACAGATAAAGATGCACATACGTGATGTGTACTATTCATTGTGTTTTGCTTATTTGCTTTCTGTGAATTGACAAAAGATAATGAATGCAAAAATTCTTTGCGTCTTGGATTGTCCTTAATTGATAGCTAATATTGTTTAGATTTGATGAATATTTACAAGGTGTGAAGCTAGCAGAGTGGGTGCTATAACAAGTTCATTCAATAACAAAGGTAATGGAACGCAGGACTTCAGCAACTCAACAATCATCATCAATGGAGGGTGTAGATATAACTCAATATTGAACTTGCGGGTAGGTTCGTAGGTAGGCTAAGTTAGCAAATAGTCAAGTATGCGAACATTTTAGAATTTTTAGCGAGAATGCTTGCTAGCTAGCCTGTATCTGGTGTTATTTTGTGGTCCCAAAACAAATGGTTGTATCAAGAAACACATGTTTACCCTGAAGCTAACGAAAAATTGTTCCAGCTGCAACTTCCGATGTTGGAAGCGCTGCGACGGTTTCCTTCTCTGGTGTGTGCATCCATAAAAATTGGTGAGGCCTATATGACAAATTTGGTAAGAGCTTCGAGAATGGTACTACCAGGGGGACCTTCTCTGCGTTTTTCTTCTGCATATGCCAATGACCTCTATTTTCTCACTCCAGGTAATATATATGTCAACCGCCGCTCGTACTTCATCAAACTCACTCAAAATAAACAAACATGCCGTACTTGTGTACGCCATTTTAGTCCTCACGCTGAAATGAACGCCCATTATTTCATTCACCTTTCGAAACTCAATTATTCCCTCGGGATTGAAAGTGTACTTCTGAAATGTCTTAAAAAGAAGTTCTAATACTAAAAAAAAGGCTTCAACAAATTTCCAGAAACGATTGCAGATATAGCAGTTAAGAAAGGTGAGAGAAAAGCATTAATTGAGTTGAGAGAAAAAATTATGGAGCTTGGAAGGGGTTCACCAGAGTTTATGGAACTTATACTTTCACAACCCTTCTTAATCACACATCACAATCCTTGATATTATTTCAACACCGGTAAGAGTTATCAGGTGGGTTTAAGAAAAAAAGAGCTATCAAGATATAATAGTTCCTTTTATTTGTACGGAACTCTGATTTATAAGATTAAAATGATCATAAAAAAATATGTAAACTTTTTTATTTAAAAAAAAATAGAAGATCAAAAATAAAATAAAATAGTGTTAAATGAATATGTAAAAAATTTATACGTGTCAAATAATATTTTTCAATTAGAAAAAGAGACCAACTTTACGTGGGTATTTCCTCCGTAATTCTACAGTTTTAGATGAAATTTTTTTTTTTTACTAACACTTTAATTCGCTTAAAATGGTATTCCTCATCGTGTTTTTTTTTTTTCAAGTTTCTCTCCATAATTAAGGTCCAATTACTAATGATTAAACATTTTATATGTTGCAGGAAGCGAAGCTATTATGAGAAGCTCATTCAATAATGAGGGTAACGGCGTCCAATGTTTTCACAATGCAACAATCATAATTTTTGTTTAGGAAAGTCTAAATTAAGAAAACGTTATGGTATGAGTTATTTTTGTGAACATGGAAAAGTTTTTATAAAACCAATGAAAAATATAATTTATCATTTTACAGTGTCTAGACTTCGTCTCTACATAGTAATTCAGTCTTGAGTTGTTTTTGTCTCATTTCCTATCATGCAAAACTATGAAACAAAAGAAAGATTCTGAAAGGAATTGTTGGGTCATTTTTGTCAAAGGGAATAGGTTGTCAGGACAGTGATGTGTCACGTGCAATGCCTAAGGACAGTGATGTCTCCGAATTCTCTTTTTGTGCTTTAGAAAATGTTTACAAAAATATCTTTGGTGTAACATTTGTGGTTTACCAATTTATAATATATACATCAATAATACATAGGAAAATGTTACTTTGACATCCAATCTTGACACTGTTTTGACACTGGCCAGGTGTCGGTGTCTGATTGGGTGGGATTTTATTTTTCACAAATTTCAATCTTTAATTTTTTGAGGGGCAGAGATGGAATAACTGAGGGGCAAAGATGTAATGTTGGAGTTTGGGTTTTAGTTTTGGCGGTATCATCATTTTTCATTTTCGTTTTCGTTTCTCTTTGACGAAAGTCTCTCATCTCCCTTCCTCGCTTCTCGCCGGCGTATTTCTCCTTGCTTTCTCAGGCATTGTCATTGTGAGAGTTTATTGTCTTTTACGGACCGTCATTGTCGTTGTGGGTGTTTGGTGAGACCTCTATCGTGTCGAGATCGTCGTCGGAGCATTGCCGTTCTCGGACCAGCACTTTAGTGGTTTGGGTTTGTTCTCAGCCGGCGTCATTGTGAAAGGGTTTTTTTGTTCTCGGAGCATCATTGTCGTTGTGGGTGCGTGGTGAAACCTCTTTCGTGTCGTCATCGTCGTCGTAGCATTGTTGTTCTCGCACCATCACTTTANTGGTTTGGGTGGTGATTTGCTTTTCTTGTAAGTGGAATAATTTTCCTTTTCTAATCTCGTTTTTGGTAAAAAGGTATTTATTTTTTGAAAGAAACCTAATTTATTTTGTGGGCATTGTTATCANTGCAGGTCCAATGGCTTCAACAAAACCAACTGTAAGATAAATTTTTATGTGTTATTGGAATGTATGATGTATGAAGTTTGAAAGTTAGTATTTAATGTATGTTATTTTAATGTTTTGTAGTGGCGCCTTCGCATTTTCATGGATTCGGCTTGCATCCTTAAAATGAATACCAAACTACAATACCGTCATATAGAGCGACTTAATATGACCCCTTTTAAATTCTGCTTGAACCTTTTAAACCCTATTGAAGTGAATTTAAAATTATTGAAGGAGATGGTTCAACGGTGGGCTGGTATTGATGTTAGTTTTAGGGTATGTCAACAATTGGTTCCTTTAAATGTTGTTGATGTCTTCATGGNCACAGGGTTAGACATNGGCGGTGTAGAAGTTAGNTTTGACCAATGTTTAGTTGGATTGGTTGGTGAGATGTTTAANCCNAACACCACGACAAAGGAGGAGTTGATTCAGAAGTTTCATTCNATTGTAGAGGATGACGACATAGAAGTNGATGTGGTGTGTAGGTTATATATTTTAGTTTGTTTATTTACATTTTTTTTTCCTAGGAAGTCTAAACATGTTTGTAACNTACCTTGCTTAGTTTTAGATGATTTAGATAGTTTGTGTTTGTATGATTGGGCATCTTGTGTACACAAAAACATTGTTCATAATTTAAACAAGTGTACGAAGAAAATAATGCGTGGAGAAGTCTCAAAGTCACTCGGTCTTAGTGGCAATGTAGCTGTGTTGCAGGTACCATTATTTATTGAACCATTATGATTGAAATTGTATTAAATATTGGCTAAATGTTTGTTTTTATTTTTGAAGGCTTGGGCCGTGGAAAGATTGTCCTTGCACGGTCACCGTTTGCAAAGGTTGTGGCCGCACATATGGCGATGGTCCCCATATACGGCAACGGAAGAAACAATTGCAAATATCTTTAAGACCGGAAAAGTAAGTGTTTGCGAGTTTTATAAATATGTTTTCGTCAATATTGATGGATATATTTAAGTACATATGTTATTTTGTTTGTGATAGGTAAGATTGGATTGGTACTTAAGTAAGAACGATCTTATAAAGCCGGAAGTGCGGGCCGCTTTTGACATGGATGTGAGAGGAATTGGTGAAGAGACCAAGGGTGAACCATCCACCCTCCCGAACACAGTTGAAGATAGCTCCGATGACGGCACTTGGGAAGCATGTGCAGAGGAGATGGTTAGGAAAACCAATCTTGAAATCTTGTCATTGAGTTCCAGAATTGGAATTCTTACGAAGGAGTTAATGAACCTCCGTCAATGTCCAATCTATTATGAAGAAGGTAAGGTGTATGATGATGAAGAAGGTGATGTGTTTCGTCATGAAGAAGGTGTAGATGTAGGTGTTGGTGTAGGTGATGACGGATGTGGAGGTGGAGTTGATGATGAACATAAACGGGATGAAGGTTATGTTGTCAGAGTTGATTTACATCCTTTAGGGGATGAAGGATGTGGTGGTGTAGGTCATGAACACCCTTTAGTGGATGAAGAACCACCACCCAAACATCACAAAGGTGTAATATCTGAGAAAGGTGGAGCATCCGACCCTCCTCCTTATTATATTCCCGATGATGATGGTGACAATGATGAAGATGAAGACCATCTTCCGTTGAGGAAGTTTGTTGGTGATCCAGCCACGGATGTGGATGTTGAAAAACTGTACATTGCAGTTAGTGTAAAAGACCGAGCTAATAGGTTCATGTTTTTTATTTAAATTTAGGTGTATGTGATTTATTTGTTTGTGATTGAATAATAATTTTATTTTTTCAGGGTTGTGTGCGACATCATTGGGCAGTCTTTGAACACAACTTCCATTCAGAGTTTAGGCCATCGTGATTATATTGATAACATGGTTAGTATGATGTAAGTTTTAGTTAGTTCATATCGTTGTTTACTTTGTAACATGATTTGAGAATTTGAAATGTGTAGGTCGTGTTATTTGCTAGTACAATTTTTATGCACTTTGAAAAAAGGTTGACGGGTGTGGTGAAGAGGGTTCACTTCAGTTCTTTATATGCGGTAAATGTTAAATCGTTTCAATTTACATTTTATGATATAAAAAAAATAATGCATTTGGAAATGTACACAGGACCATATTATCCATGATTATAAGAGGAAGGAAAAAAATCAACATGTGTTTAGACTTCATAATTACCAGAGCTATCTGAGGTCTGATCGTTTTGGTGTTCATGACATTGCCAGCGCTGAGTTTGTGAGTTTAAATAATGACTTGTTTTTATGTTTTTAGAATTGTAGCATGTCCATGTGCGAATATTTGATATATGTTGTTTTTAGGTATTTATGCCATTTTGCCATGATTACCACTGGTGGTGTTACTGTTTGAACATGAAAACATTACAAATATCAGTGATTGACTCCTTAAACAAGGCAGTGAGAGATCGGAGGAGGATTGACTTGTTTGTGGTATGAAATGACAGTATATCATGTCCAAAATGTTGATGATTTCAATTTATTAAATTTTTTGATACTAGTTTATGTAATATTTTGTTAGGGTCAAAACATGGCAAAATTTTTGTGCCTGTTGTACAATCAGCCTGAAGGTAGTATTTCTGCTTTGCCTGTTGTAGAATCAAACATCCCAAGTCAACCGAACTTGTAAGTTGAGGGTAAATAATTTGGTGCTTTCACTATTGTATGTTGTCATAACTTATATATTTGGTTGTTTGATTTCAGATTTGATTGTGGAGTAATCATGTTAAAGGCAATGCAAATTTGGGATGGAGAAGACCTGTACAACGGCAAGAGCTTGCCACAATACACAACTGTAAGCATAAAATTCAGTGATATACATTTGAAATGATGGTGTTGTTTATAACTGAAGCAAAAACATTTTGTTTCAGGAGGAGTTGCGAGAAATAAGAAAGAACTACGTGAAGGAGTGGATACTGGACGAAGACAACATGGCAAGAATGCAAGCCCTCCATGTGTATGGGTTTTTGGAAGATTGTTGATATTTTGCTTGTAATTCAATTAACATTGTTTCCTTGACAAAGGATATTATGTACAGCATGACATTTATGATGATTTGTATATATATAAAGATGTATAGCATTAATTTGTTGGTTATATTAAGAATGAAATATATTTTTTCTCAGTTGTCTTCGTAATCGATAACACGATATTAAAAAATGTATTAAGTACTACGAAAGTTATTAAAGGTTCCACATGCTTGGGTGCAGTGACATTGTTGTAATCGTTTACCTGTGGTATGTAAACGATTACACAGAGTCAATTGCAAGCTTTCTTTGGTGGAATGCGAAATTGTTGTTGATGTCTTCAGTGAGGTGTAATCGTTTACCTGTGGGGTGTAAACGATTACACAGAACTAAATGGAGGTTTTGGACACATTCCTTGTCACGAGGGACCAAAATTCTGAACGTAGAGGACCATCCCCGTTAACTGTGTTATTTGTGCATGGGT
>NC_028358.1:39648115-39650174 GCF_000741045.1 Vigna radiata var. radiata | reverse complement strand
TCATTGTCCCAGTAGGATCCTGTTAACACTTAAATCCTTCATTGTTCAGACATATTGGTTCATTACATGAAGAAATAAACAAAATGTGGGAAATTGTTCAAAAATTACCTTCAACGTCAGCTGCATATCTCCCAAACCATTTGGCTTGCATTCTTTAACCAAGCATGCAACAAAGGGAAGGACCTTACCTGATTTAGCCTCTTGAAAGTTACTCATGTTCAACATTTTTCCGTCTTTGACTAGTCCTGTAGTTTGGAAAAATCATTTGAACAATATATGAAACATTTGTGATTGGATAAGACATTATTATACACTTAATTAAAATGAAGTCATACCATGGTGTTGAGTATACATTTCTGCCCATTTCCAAGCATTAGTGTTGAAATCTCTTTCAAATGTTGCATGAGCAACATCAGCAGCGAATTCTTGTGTGGATTTTGGGTTTCCTGTGATTGTCCTATTCAGTAAAGCAGCTTGAACATTACCTGCTGGTCCAGGTATAAGGGAGGCAGAACCATCACATCTTTTCAAAAAAGATTCAAGGACGTCGTCATCATAAACAAGGTCTTCCCATGCATCCATGTTTTTACTTCAGCAATCTGCATCAAAAAATACAAGTAATGAAGACAATAATACCAATAAAAGAATTTCGAAAATTTTGGATCACTTACAAATATGTTCAACTTCAGTTCACAGGTATCATCATCTGGGCCATATTTAAAGGGGTGAATATCTTTGTTATTGAATTATAAATAAGCATTTTTTCAAATTTGGAAATTAAAAAATAATAGGAAATATTATTTATTACAACAATAAAATATAATAAAATGTCATATTATATGTACTTTTTCCAAACATCAATCAACATATTAATTGGTAAAGCATTATTAGGTGGAGTGGCAGTATCCTTTTTTGCACTAAAAAGGTGAAAGAGAACAAATTTTTTGCTTGTTGGGTTGAACTTGCATTTAATGAGGGTTTTCCTTGCAATTAATGCGACATTGGAGAGAGAAAACCTCTTAAATGAAGTGAACCATGAATATACCAACATTGTAAACTTCAGTTTCCCCTTCCCTCCAAAAGCACTTCGTCTTTCCACATTATACAACAACCATTGTACCATCCTCCACCAAAGTTCATTAAAGAGACATCTGACTATCTTGTTCCATGGGTTGTTGAGGAGAGCATTTAAGAAGGGTGGAGTTAATCCTTCGTCGGAGGTTGTTGAAGATAGCATTGCCTACATTTAATGGTACAGTAAATTGTAAGTGTGGACGTGTGAATGTTTGTTTTCCATGTTGAACCCATTGATGGAGGCTGGGAAATTTTTGTTTGTTATAAAATCACCACATTCACGTTAATGATTATTGTGTTCGTTGTTAATGACATTTGTTTACTTACATTGAATATAATTTAAAATGTTTCTGTGATATTGTTATGACCATGAATAATAATGATGTTCAATAAATATTTATTTATTAATAGATGTTGGGATAATGTTGAGTATTCCTTTGATTTCCACCATGGTTGGCTTCTGCAGAGGTTGTTATGATGGATATCATTGGAAGTAATATGAGTGCAGTTGTTGGTAGTGGGGAAAATACTGATGATTTTGGTATGATTGAAGTGCCTGACTGTTATGTTACTATGGATGACCCCACTAAAAGTCTTATGGACGTGGACCCAACAGTACATATGTGCTTTCATTCAATGCAGGAAGCCAAAAAATTTTACACGAATTATGCTATTAGAAGTGGTTTTGCTGTGTGCACAAGGACATCAAAAAAGGATGAGAACAATAATGTGAACTACCTCAGATTAGTGTGCTCTAGGGAAGGTAAATATGTTTCCTTTATCAACCCCGAAGTTAAAACTCTTCCCAGCCAAACCAAACAATGTCCAGCTGGAATAACGATTTCAAAGAAGGACGACAAATGGTTTATAAGGACTGTGAACTTAGACCACAGCCATGACCTATGTCCAACTACTTCAAAGTTAATCCCTGGCAATAGGAAATTGAGCATGCAAAGCAAACACACTTTGGAGGTGAATGACGAAG
>NC_028358.1:39642270-39646365 GCF_000741045.1 Vigna radiata var. radiata | reverse complement strand
CCTCAAAATACGTTCTTCGTAGGTGGAGCAAGAATATCCGTAGAAGACACACTTTCATTAGAGCAGCGTATATTAACTCCAGTCTTGAACCTACCATGCAAAGATACCAAAGTTTGTGCAAAACATTCTACGAAATTGCTGAGGTAGCGTGTGAGTCAGAACCTGTTTGTAGGGAGTTGGAGAAAGAACTTGATATGTTGCGTAAAAAGTTTGGCTGCAATTCTACGATGACAAATAACATAGTGAGTGAAGGAGGCGAACTGCGTTACGACAATGTTGCCCCTACTTCCGTACAAGAAACCAGTGGTGAAAGTGGTGATATAGTTGTACGTAGTCCCATAGCAGTCAAACAGAAGGGGCGACCGCGCACCAACCGGTTAAAGTCAGCCGTAGAGAAACGGACCAAAAAAGGAAAAAATGTGTCAACGAAAAAGAGTTCAAGAACATCCATTGAACAATGTGTGAGTATTTTACTTTTATGTTTCTCCATTTAAAAATTTGTTTTATGTTAAAATTGGGTCTAATTATAATTGTCTTCATTTAGGCGACTACATTACCAAACCTAACAGAAGGTGAGGAAGAGATACAATTTGGATCCCAATCTTACCAATGCTACGATGTATCCCAACAATCCAACATAGCTCAATCTGGATTTATGTCATTGTTAAATGCCGTACACAACAACTATGATGACAAAATTGTTTGACGTATATTGTTGGTTTAATGACAAATTTAGTTGTTTTTTTTGTGTTATGAAATAGCTTCATTTATATCATGTTGTCACATAAAGCAGCAGCAAAAGTAATCGTTTACGTGGTTGGTGTAAACGATTACATCAACAGCGTAGGACTATATTACCCTCTGTGTTACGTAGTGTACACACGTGCCCTTATAACTTCCACGCCACTGTCAATTTAACAAGTCACTACTCCCACTAAACAATTTGTGATTTTATCAACTTCCACAATCAGTTCCTACATATACCAACCGAACCCCAATTATTCCCCAAATTGAAAACCCTAACAAAATTGCAATGGGTGATCGCGCTAACAAGAAACANAAGGCATCGTCGTCGAATGTGGGCGGACGGCGCCGACAACGCAGTCCCACACCATCCCCACCACCTTCATCGCCGCACCCAGTGCATGACCTTTTCTCCANTGTCGAACAAGAGGAGAAATTTGCAAAGCATTTTGTCAATCGAGAAGTTTTAGAAAGCAAGTTCTTAGACGCGGAGTACTTCGAAGNATCAAATTTCGAGTTCTATCACATATTGTGCGCTGCTGGATTGAAGGAATTTGTTTGCTTGAAAGATTCTTTCTACCCAGAATTAGTTAGAGTGTTTTACAACAACATGCAAATTTCTCACACTGGAGTCATTCGAACAGAGGTAAAGGGTGTCAAAATTAAAATTAGCCCTAAACTCTTTAATGAGATTACCTTCCTCCCGTCCAATGGTCCTCCTTTTGAAGGACGTATGGTGGATGAGTGGAAAGAAGACTATAATTCCATAAGTGGTAGGGAATTTGTCCGTAGAGAAGATGCTGAAATACTTCCAAGGTTAACTGCAGGGCAAATGAAGGTTCAACATAGGATTCTACATTATGTTCTTACAAGGATCCTTTGTCCTCGATCAACCAACATTGGACAGCCTACTGAAGAGGATATTATGCTGATCTGGGCTCTTTTCAATGGGAAGGAAATTAACTGGGGACATCTTATAAGNTACAAGATGAAGAAGGCNTTAAAGGACAAAGCCAAACTACCNTATCCTCATTTGATAACAATGTTTTTGGATCGCTTTGAAGTTCCTATTGACAATGATCCTGTGACCGAAGTTATGATCAAGCAAAAGATGGATTACGATACTATTCGNTATAATTCCATAAGTGGTAGGGAATTTGTCCGTAGAGAAGATGCTGAAATACTTCCAAGGTTAACTGCAGGGCAAATGAAGGTTCAACATAGGATTCTACATTATGTTCTTACAAGGATCCTTTGTCCTCGATCAACCAACATTGGACAGCCTACTGAAGAGGATATTATGCTGATCTGGGCTCTTTTCAATGGGAAGGAAATTAACTGGGGACATCTTATAAGGTACAAGATGAAGAAGGCGTTAAAGGACAAAGCCAAACTACCTTATCCTCATTTGATAACAATGTTTTTGGATCGCTTTGAAGTTCCTATTGACAATGATCCTGTGACCGAAGTTATGATCAAGCAAAAGATGGATTACGATACTATTCGGTCATTTGGTTATGTGCAGAACCCACATGGACAGTGGGTAATTGGTAAACAAAATCCACCCATTGCTGAAGATGAAGCCGCAGAAGATGAAGACAACGATGAGGAAAACTCTTCTACATCACTAAGTGATGTGATGAATCGTATAGATCAAATGCAGACTTTCGTCGCCTCTAGACTTGATCGTATAGAAAGTCGTTTTGATCAATTGGAGAGTACGATGGGAACAAGATATGAGAACTTCCAAACGCGATTTGGAAACATCGACACGGCCATTGGGAGCATGGAGGAGGAACTGCAGCACCTCCGGATGCGCTTTGATAATGCTCCTCAACCTTGAAATGTCGATCTTTGTCTTTGTTCTTTGACATGATGAATTGTAGTAGTCTATTTATTTTCAGTACTTAGTGGTAGTCTGTGTTGAGCCAATCGTTTCTTATTGTTAATTAAACTTGTGTTTAATAATGTATCAACGAAAGCTGTGGTTGTTTTTCTTATTTCAATATGCCCAAACTGGTTAATGTTGACAATAGGGTCCCGTACTTGATGATTAGTGGTTCCTGCATACGTAAGGTGTGTCCCAAAGTGAATTTTCATGATTGTAATCGTTTACAATGACTTCGTAAACGATTACATTAAACAACATTGGCAAGGAGCTTAAATGGTTCATTGTGTCCCAAAGTTCCAATGACAATGGTAATGTTATTAAATATTTTTTTAATTATTCCACTTATTGTTTAAATGGACGGGTAGAATTGAATCCCTTCCAAATGATGGTTATAACCAAGTTTTGACCACTTTCAAAGTGGTTGGTAACTCTGTTGACTGTATTAATGGTGCATTCAACACCATTTAAAACTTCCAACGTTAAAATAAAGTCATTCACACTTATTTCAAAACTTTGACAGAACATTTAATGCTCTATTTTGACCATAACGGTTTCCTAGAAGTTAAGGAGGAACCCATGTGCCTATAAATTGGAGATCTTTTATTTTAACTTAAGAAAGAGAAACCGTAATACACGAGCAGGTTATTTTCTTGTTTGGGAAAACATGGCATCATCATCAACTCAGCAAACGTCAACAACATTGTGGGAATTCGTCACCATCCACCTCAAAGATATGGTAAAAATGTTGTTGTTATTGTATAACGAATTTTAAGTACTCTTACTTTCACACCTACTTTTGCAGGAATTTGGGTATGTGGATAGGCACTTTGCTGCCGCATTCGAGAATGAATTAGGAACAACGTGGACACTGTTCGACAATCATGGTCGAACGCACATCGTTACTTACAACATGAACACCTTACATCCAAGAATAACAACTGGATGGACTTCCATGAGAGACGTATACCATGAAAGGCTTGATGATGCGCACATCACGTTCCAATATTTGGGTGACAACCATTTCAACATTATAATTTATTTCGGCCCTTGCAGCAACAGAAGTAAGGAATTTTTCATTCATCAATCTACATATGATCCTGAGGCGTCCTTATTCGCTGTGAAATTGACTAAATCACAATGTCGAGGAAGTCATTTGGTGCGTATCCAATTTTTCGACTTAACCAAAATTGTTTTGCATGACTATTATACAATAACTTATTATTGGAACTATTGCAGGATTTGAGAACCAATTTTGGGAATGCAATAAGGAACAACGGCTTTACAGAGGTTGTGCTTCTTGGTCATAAGGAGGGCATCCGGTGCAAGGTTCTCGTTTCACACACAAGGAATGCAACGAAGTTTGGAAAAGGGTGGAGAGATTTTTGCATTGAATATGGCCTGAAGGAAGGAGACGTTCTTGTATTCGAAGTTCAGAACCATGTCCATGACATTGCTGTAGA
>NC_028358.1:39610488-39641343 GCF_000741045.1 Vigna radiata var. radiata | reverse complement strand
TCCTGCAGAATCAATTTACGTTGCAGAATCCAACAACCTTCAACCAAAATCCACCAATCACTCATATTTAACAAACCTTTGCTTCATTCANCATTGAAATCTAGTAATGCTACGTTTGATGACAATATTCATTGATTAATAATTCAAACACAACCTTAAATCCCATTTAAAATGCAAATATCTTAATAAAGGCAACTTCCATGATTACAACCTTGAAGAAAATACAATCCACATTACAAAATAATTGTTCATGCTACACAATCTGCATATCACGATAACTACACAAATATTTACAAATNTCAGTCTAACTTCTTCCTAACCAATCCTACATAAGGAGTCCTAAGCGCTTTACTCTTGTAACNCCTTCTTGACCCCATCCTCACAAATGTCTTCATTGCAGGACGACCACTGGACATGCCCTGTTCGGATTGGCCTCCCAACGGGATCCCGCCCGGACTGATGCCTCCTGGGGACATGCCTCTAGGGGATATGGACGGTTCTTCATGTGCCACATTGTCTCCACCATCCTGTGGTCTTCTTCGTCTATGTTTCTCGAATGCGACCTCTTCCTCCAACACAAGAACCCTCCTTTTAAGTTCTGCAACAAGACTTTGTTGCTCGTGTAAAGTTTCCATAAACCGCTCTCTGCGGTTTTTCTTAAGTTCCTTCTTTGTTGATGCGTTTTCATCTTTATTTTTCCCTCTTGCTTGATCCTTGAAGTCTTTCTCATCCTTCCTTCTACCAACATCAACATCAACATCAACATCAACATTAACCTGAAATTGAACAATTAAAACCACACTAAGAAGAAATTTATTAATGATAACAGTCAGCACTCAAACAACTTACCACACCACTTTCCAAAGCTTGTGTTAGTATGTTGTCTCCCAACTTCAAATNCATCCAATGCAATANTCTTGGATTTTTTTCTATANGACCTTTGGGAGGTATCAATTTCTCAAATAACCAAGCCTACACAAAAATATCTAATGTTAACTGTTACTCCAAAACTTAATGGAAGCAATAACAACAAATTGAATTTCCACTCCGTCAATCAATAAACATAACTTACTTGCAACATGTAAATGCAACCATCGACATAAACGTTCGTTGTAGCTTTTCCTTTCTTCAATGCATCTGAAGCTTTGTTCAAACCACGTACCAAACATCTAAACACTAAACTAGCCCAGCAATATTTTCCCAAATCGTTTAAATCATCAACAATATCAAATAGTATGGGAAACACTTTTCCATTACGCTGTGGAATTAATATCTCACTAATACCAACCAAAATGTACAAGCTACAAAAAGGACCACATGGAATGCTTTTTCCTTTCTTCATCAAACATTTGTATAGCAAAGTCAAATCTCTTGTTTTATTGCCAATGTATTTCACACATCTACTACATCCCATTTCTAGCTTTAAATCTATTTCTTTCCCATCTAAACTCAAACCCAAAGCTAAACAAATATCTTTCTCATTCATAGGCACAACTTTGTCCGCAATTAAGAAACCACTGCTTGAATCAACCCATTTAAACACTAAGTCACTCAACATTTTCCTACCAACTTTAATATTACCAGTGAAATCTAAAAACCACCCAAACGGAGTTCCGCCAATCAATGCACGCTGCTCCTTACTCAAACGTTTGTTCAAACTGGAGATGAACTTTGTCGAAACTGAGTGACGAACCGTCAACTGCACACACATTGCAAAAACCCAAACTTAAAAACCCTAAATCATAAAAGACATACAAAACCCAAAATCCATACACCCCACCATCAACAATGACACCCAAAGTACGATGCCCTTACCCTCGTCGTCGAAGAAGTCGTCATTTCGCAACGCCACACCCACACCGATAACGAAAGCCTCCACTGCAACCCAAACCACGAACGACACTCAACTGCCGGAAAAAGAAACCCAAAACGATTTCCCAACACCGTTACCCTACAAAATGCACTTATCGGAAGAAGTGGTGGTTTCGAATGAAGACACGAAGAAACATAACTACAATCACATGATTCTGCACAAGGGCAAAGATGGAATTAAATTATTCAAATTTTCTCCAACTGCATGACGTCAAAATGCTGCTTTTTTTAAAAAAAAAATCGCCCAATAGAAAAGTGACACGTGGCGTTGTTAAAGTTGTGTCAAAATAGGAGTGTCAAAATCTCGGCTTCCTAAATTATAGTTAACGTACCTGAAAACAAAAGTAAGAAAGTTATTTTTAAAAAACTTATTTTAGCTTTAAATATCCAAATCAATAATTTTACCAATATATTTTCCGAAAGAAAAATCAATTAATCGATGTATGATTTGAAAAACTAAAACCCGGTCCATTTTCATAAAAGAGAACTGAACCGACCGGCATATAAGCGGTCGATATAACAGTTCAACTTCCCGCGTCGTCGCCGCACTGCATCATCCGGTGCCGGAAAAATCTTCCATAGTATATCTTTCTTCGTTTGTGTTTCATATGATTAGGATTCCGATTTGAGTTTTAATTTGTATTTAATGAAAATTTGGTGTGGTGAAGGGAAAATCAATGTCTCACAGCGCGGCAAGGTGTGCCAGAAGATTTGTGAACCTCACGCGTGCTCTCTCCACGGAGGCGCGTGCGCAGAAGGTGGAGCGTATTGCCAACGAGCTTCTCGATCTCAACAGGTTCGAGAGGCATGACTTCACCGTCCTCTGGCGGCTCAAGATGGGTCTCCACCGCTATGGCACTCCGATGGCCGGCGTTGTCACACCACCAATGCCGGCTGCAGGGTTGCCTGGGGTGGAGGCCGGTGCTGCGGCAGAGAAGACGGTGTTTGATTTGAAGTTGGAGAAGTATGATGCTGCTGCCAAGATCAAAATCATCAAGGAAGTGAGGTCCTTTACTGACTTGGGGTTAAAGGAAGCCAAGGACTTGGTGGAAAAGTTTCCTTGTGTTTTGAAGAAGGGGCTCACCAAGGAGGAGGCTAATCCCATTCTGGAGAAACTCAAGGAGTTGGGTGCTGCTGTTGTGTTGGAGTGATTCTTAAATTCTGTTGTAGTGCTCTATATTTTTTATGTTAGATGTAGAATCATTGAAGCCATTTCTCTGGATTAATTCTGGAATTTGAGAAGGCTTGTTCTATTCTTATGTTAATAATCTATTTTACTGCTCCGTCCTGTAATTATTTATTCCAGCAATGAATTGGTTGGACATCTAATTCTGTTGTTGGTGCAAAATTGGTGGTCATATTTTGGTTGATTGAATGTGAATGGGTGCACGTGTATATGAACTTTTCCTGTGTGTGTAACAATTGTTGTGGCATGAAGCATAGCCTGTAATTGTATTGGAACGTACACTGTGAGTGCAGGGGCAGCAGCCAGGTAAGTGCTATTCTGCTTAGTTTAGCATAATCTGGAGTCCCATGTGCAGAAGGTTTGGGCTGTAACTCTGATATGGTGGAGAAATTTATTGTAACTGTTGTTTTTGGTGTTAGAGATTAGGTGAATCACTGTTTTATTGCAGAACTAAATGTGCCTTGCTGATGTATGCGTTAATTTTCAATGTGTGCAAAGGTCAAATGTTTAGTTAGTCTTTGTCAACGTTGTATTCTCTTCAGCTCCCAGCTGCTGACTCTCTTGAGCCTTCCATAGAACCTTATCTTAAACCCATCAACCTCGTGGAGGCCTTGGCAGAACTTTACCACAGGCAAGAGTGCTGCCTTCAATATGAGAAAGCATCACTCTCTGTGGAACAGTTCACTTTATTGCGAGGCCTCGAGGACCAGAAGCTTCTTAGGAGATGTATCAGAACAGCACGGCAAAACGCTGGGAATGTGCTTTCCAAGGGTGTGCTTTCGGCATGGTTGAGGTTTGAGAGGAGGGAGGATGAACTTGAGGGTTTGTCTTCAATGGATTGTGGTGGTTGTGTTATTGAATGTCCAAAGGGGAATTTGGTGCATGGGTTTAGTCCTTGTTCAATCAATGATAGGTGCCAGTGTCTGCAATCGACGAAACAGGAAACTAGCACAGAAGAAAGTGTGTGTTTGTCAGATAGATTCAGTTATATGAACAATGGTCTTCTGTAGATGATGTTGGTTCTTTGGCTATTATACATCAGATGTTAGAGAATGATCTTGGAAAGAGTCTGCTGGAGTTTCGTCAGTCTATACTCCTATTGAGGTAAGCATGTCATTAAATCATAGCTATCGGAAGTATCTTTCTTCTTCAACTTTGTATTTTTATGGTATTTACTGCTCATTCTTCTGGAGTTGATAAGCTTATCACACTACATGGTGCTCTTTTTGGTATCTAAGGATTTGATTTATTGATAGGGATAAAAAGTGTAAATAACTGTAACAGTTTAAATGCCTAGGACAGTTAGGATTGGGCGGGGAGGATGTATAAATAGAGAATTGTTAGATGGAAAAGGGTTGTTGATTGATTTGTTAATTGACAGGTTCATACCTGTGAGAAGGGTTAAGCCTTCATTTTCTTTTCTGTACAGATACTATACTCTGAATAATATACCAATTTTCCTATCTTTTGTGTGTCTTTTGGAGATGAAGAGAGTCTCGAACTAGGTTCCCAATTCAAGAACCTAACATTGGGTCTAACCTGTCGGATCCCGATCAGTGAGGAGACGCGAGCGAGTGATGGAGGGAAGAGTAGTGGCGGTCGAAGGACACTTGGAGGCGGTCGAGATTGCAATCGCCGAGACGAAAGCAGACACAGGGGCTTTGCGACAGGAGACGGCGGCGATACGACAGGACATTCAAGCAATCTTGAAAGCGATGGGAGAAAACAATCGCAGAGACCAACAACAGGATGAGAGTCAATCGTCGGTGAACGATAATAGGGGTGGACCCAACGGCGGAGGGGGAAGAGGCGGAGAAGGTAACCAAGGAGGGATGACCCATTGGAGGAAGCGGGTCGAGTTACCAGTTTTTGAAGGGGGCGAGTCCTGGGTATGGATAGGTAGAGCTGAGAAGTTTTTCGAAGTTCAGAAGGTGGCTGAGGAGGAAAAACTAGAATTGGCCTTTATTGGCATGGAAGGGTACGCTGGAAGTTGGTTCCGATTTTGGCGAGAGAAGACCAAGAACCTTTCTTGGGATGGGTTGAAGAGAGCCCTGGGAATACGATTCGGGGGAGGAACCGGTGGGATGGTGTACGAGAGGCTGTCGACCATAAGAAAGGCGGGGCCGGTGGAGGAGTATATACGTGATTTCGAAGTACTGATTGGGCAAACGACCCAGATACCCGAGGAGCAGATAATGGGCTATTTCTTGTCGGGCTTGCAGGAAGAAGTGGGAGATCATGTCCGGCCACTTGACCCACTGGACTTGATGACCGCCATGCGAGTGGCGAGAGATGTGGAGAAGTTGTGCACTACTTCGAAGACGGGCGGAGGATGGGTGTCCAAGAATCAAAGTTCTTGGGGAAAAACGTCAGGTGCGGTGGCGCGGGTGGAGTCGAATCGCAACCCGACGGTGCGAGAAGGACCAGTTGAAAGTGTAGGGTATGTAAAGAAAGGTGCGACCCAGGGGGGAAATAACGTGGGAACCAGCGGCAGTGGAAGTGATCAGAATGTCCACAATATTCCGTACTCGGAATACATCAAACGGAGGGAAAAGGGGAGATGTTTCACGTGTGGCGGACCTTTTGGCCCTGACCATCGCTATCCGGAGAGGGGTTTAAGGATGCTAATTTTGGTTGAAGAGGAGGAAGAGGCTGAAAACGATGGAGACCTGAGATGAACATCGCTACAATGGAGCTTTCGACGCTTTTTGCCGGCAGTCTCATGTCGCCCAGAACAATGAAGTTGCGAGGACGAATTGGACATCGTGAGGTACTGGTTTTGATTGACAGTGGCGCTAGCCACAATTTTATCAGTCAACGGATGGTGGAGGATCTGGGGATGGCGGTGGTGGAGACCCAACATATATGGTGAGCTTGGGGGACGGACAGAAGAAGAGAATCAGCGGTTACTGGGAACAGGCTGCATTGAAGGTGGGAGACGCAGAAATTGTTGAACGATTTTACATTTTTGAGCTCGGAGGAGTAGAGGTTATCCTCGGTGTGGAGTGGTTGAGAAAATTGGGGAAGGTGACGGTGGATTGGGAGACGTTAACTATGGTGTACCAACAAGCGGAGGAGGAGATAACAATCAAAGGTGACCCCACGTTAGAAAGGAAAATGGTGAGACCCAGGACCTTATTAAAAAGGGATGAAGTGGCAACTGGGCTTAGGGTAGGGGAGTTGGGCTCATTGGAGCCCAGAAATAGTGGCCAGAATTGTTTGGGCCTCAAAAAAAAACAAAAGAAGGAGATGGAGCTTTTACTGGACCAGTAGGACGTGGCGTTTTCGGAACTTACGGGGCTGCCACCGGACATAGAGATGGTGCATCATATACCACTTAAAGATGAGGCAAGCACAAGGATGCTGAGAAGGCAGCATTTGAAGAGGCCGAGAAGAAGAAGGAAGAGGGGGAAGCAAAGGATGATACAGTTGACTCTGATGTTGAGGGAGAAGATGAAGAAGCCTTCACATTTTTTCTACACCCCTAGCTCTCTTTCGTCAATGGCGATGGAGTTTAGGGTGCGAAACCCTGACCTCTGCTCTCTCATTCTTCTATTTCTCTTGACTATCACCTCTGCCAAGGTATTCTTCGAGGAGCGCTTTGAAGACGAATGGAAAATAGGTGGGTTAAATCAGATTGGAAAGAAAATGAGAACATGGCCGAGGAGTGGAACCACACTTCTGGTCAAGGGAATGGGACGCCAATGACAAAGGCATTCAAACCAGTGAAGATCACAGATTCTATGCCATTTCTGCTGAGTACCCTGAATTCAGCAATAAAGATAAGACGATAGTTTTCCAATTTTCTGTAATGCATGAACAAAAGCTTGACTGTGGTGGGGGCTACATGAAGTTGCTTAGTGGGAATGTTGATCAGAAGACATTTGGGGGCGATACTCCTTATAGTATCATGTTAGGACCACATATATGTGGTTACAGTACCAAGAAAGTGCATGTTTCTTTGACCTACAACAACACAAACCACTTGATCAAGAAGGATGTCCCTGGTGAGACGACAGGAAGGAGACAACTGCAGGAAGAAGGGGAGAGTGTGCCACAGCTGCAGTAGAGTGGCAAGAAGGAGGGTCGGAAGGGGCCACCTAGAAAGACAAAATGACCGTTAGGGAGCAATGCCCCGGTTTCAACCTTGGGAACAAGGTTGGTGTTCAAGGGGAGGGTATTGATAGGGATAAGAAGTGTAAATAACTGTAACAGTTTAAATGCCTAGGACAGTTAGGATTGGTCGGAGAGGATGTATAAATAGAGACCTGTTAGATGGAAAAGGGTTGTTGATTGATTTGTTAATTGACAGGTTCATACCTGTGAGAAGGGTTAAGCCTTCGTTTTCTTTTCTGTACAGATACTATACTGTGAATAATATACCAATTTTCCTATCTTATGTGTGTCTTTTGGAGAGGAAGAGAGTCTCGAACTAGGTTCCCAATTCAAGAACCTAACATTTATTTGGAGTGTCAATGGTTTCCGGTACCAGTAAATAAAATGCTATAACAAGAGAGTTCCTCACCTGTGTGAATTTCATAGGTTAAACTGTCAAAAGGCTGCAATGCACAGTTTGAGGATGGCTAGAAACCATTCCAGTTCAATGCAAGAAAGGTTAATTTATGAAGGATGGATAGATCATTTGAAGCCTATTTTCTGAAAGTGTTTCCATCGGAAGATGTTGAGAGCAGTTACCCCGTTATCCAATATGCATTCTTGTGATCCTTGTGCACATAATTAATGAAGCTTTCATTCTCATGCGTCTTTTACCAAAGGAAATGATAATTTGCTTCCAACTCATCAAATAATAATAATTGACTATGAGCTACTACACATCACAAGCATTTCCATGTCTAGCATTTTAAAAAACAAGGAAACATTAGTTACATAAGCTATGTATATTCACAGTGAAAAAGTGAATGTGTTTCCTTCTCGTATAGACAAACGTAACACAGTCCTTTCCCTGTCCGGACAGCAGTTTCCCCAAGTAATATTCAATAGAGATTATTTAGGAAGCACTCTCTGCCCCTTCAAACATTAACAGAAATCAATTCCTCTACAATGAGGCAAATGCTATTTGTTCTTTACATCTTTTTCTGTTGGCTTCAAACTTATAGTTTAAAAAGCATTAGTATAAACATAAATACTTCAAAAGTGCACGAATACCAAATTTAAAAGTAACTGTACAAATTATCATTCCACTTTTATTCGGGTAATAATATCAATGTCTCAACTTGAATCAGTGGACGTAATTGCCATTTCTGCCCACCAAAGTGGTGATGCCTTTGGATTTGCTCCATCAGGCCCCATAGCTGTTATTTCCTTGAGTCTAGATGTAACATCTTTCATAGTTGGCCTTTTCTCTCGATCTGGTTGTACACAGTTTCTCATCACTTCAGACCATTCTTCAATCTCTTCTTCCTGCAAAGAGTTCAGTCTTGGATCCACAACATCTCTCAAGGATTTCCCCCACCTTAAATATTCTGCTGCCCAATCTGCAAGAAGTTCGTTGTTCCCGGCCGTGGGGATTTTCCCCGTAATCAACTCAAACAATATTATTCCGAAGCTGTAAACATTGTCCTTGGCATCTGCTGATGATGTTTCCAAGAGTTTTGTGGTTGCAGACCCATTCTTTGCAGCACACATGTCATTCCATAAGCTAAGGTCTGATATTTTAGCAGCATAATCTTCAGTAAGGTATATAAATGAAGATTGCAGGTTTCTATGGGCAATGGAGGGTTTTAGGTCATGCATATACTCTAGGCAGTAGGCTATTCCCATAGCTATCCTCATTCTCATAGTCCAATTTAGTTCTTCTGCTTCTCTAACTGCAGCATATGTAAGAATAAAGTCAACACTCAGAACAACTTTAAGTGCATCTTTCGCAAAAAAATTTCAAGATGTCAGGGATCTAATGAATAACTTTTTGCCAGAAAATACAAGCCTTTTACTCACAGATTGGTTTCAGAAGTTAGGTTGTTATGAACCTGTAATAATCAAAGGATGTGGCTGTGAATGTGTTTCTGGAAAGTAAAATATGAACTTAATATCACTCACTGTGTATATGCTCAAAGAGTGTTCCATTTGGAGCGTACTCAAACACCATCATTCTTGAGAACGGCTTATTCTCTTCACAGTACCCAATTAGATTCACAAAATTCTTGTGATTCACTCTAGATAATGTTGCTATCTGCAATCATGCAAAAATAAGTAGGACTTGGATGATAAATATGATGCATTTGCTACAGTTGTTGAGAGCATACCTTATTTCGGAATTGAGCTTCCATGCTTTTTGACCATTTTTGAGCTGTGTTCACTGCAGAGGATGCTACAGCTATCTCGACTCCACTGGAGAGAGTCCCCTTATACACAGTTCCATCAGGAAGCGAACCGATAATGTTACTGAAATATTCACAAGCTGCTTCAATTTCTCCTCGTTTGAGACTTGGCACACCTTAATATTGCATAATAAATGAGTTAACTCAATCCGAGCTAAAGAAATAGTTCTAAAAGACTAATTAATTTCATTCTTTGAATTCACAATGCATTTTGAAATTGAATTTATTCTTAATCTTTAGGATGCAGTACATAAGATGCAGAATGACCTATAGCAAACATAAATTACCTTTTACAAAGGCTTTCTGCAGCTGGCCACTCAATCCTGTGGACCAAGGTTTAACAGTCACAACCTTCCTACTTCGGAAGCAAGCAAAAGTAATGGCTGACATCAAAATCAGTAAAGAGAAACCCCCAACAGCAGACCAGATTATCGCCGAGTGCTGTATTTGATTGGAATTGTACGTGTTCCCTTGGGTAGAAAATGGAGAAGGGCTAGGTGCTGGAACCCAATTAACTGGTGGTGTAGGCACAGTGAGAGGAGTGTTTACTGGTGGTGATACGTCTGGAGTTAGTAACACTACAGGCGAAGGAGTGAAAAAACTATCTGAGGGAGAAGGTGATGGCGAATATGAGGGACTTTCTGACGGTGAAAATGATGGTGGTGATGAGAAAGGCTCAAAATTTGGTGGTAATGCAAAAGGGAAATGCGATGCTAATTGTTTAAGTATCCCTTGGTTAACATGCCTTTGGATTTTGGGTGTACTAGCAACATTTGCTACTTTGAGAAGTTTCCGGTCTGCTCTATCCCCATGTTGGCCAATGTGCCTTAGACAAAATTGTCACAAGCAAATAATTTCAAATTGTAGATGAACTTTACAATGAATAAGCACGCTTTTAGCAATATTGGTCTGATGATTATTTTCATTGTAGAGCTACGTTAGGGTAAAAAGGTTATGTCATTCAACCATTTACTGAGGAAGATGTTCATAGAATACAAATTCTAAAATTGATAACTCAGAAATTTGTTTTGTAAAATCCATCATTATATGCTTACCATAAACTACATCTGCCAACATATGCTTCTCTAGTAGTGGTGGCACCAGTTAGTTGTTCTTCATTAGCACGAAATTCAGAATTCATCTTGAGCTTATACAGCTCTGGAGTTAAGTTGGTCATATGGGAATTGTTGTCCAATAGACTGTAGTATAAATTTGGCAATTTGGCAGTATTAGTCAACCAAAGAACAAGGCAGAAAGAAAATATTTGGCATGAAAGGCTTAACTTACAGAGTGGTCAGGGATGGCATATTGCCATGGTCAAATGGAAGGGATCCACTGAAGTTGTTATGTCCCAAGTCAAGGACTTCCAACTCCTGTAAGTATATGATCTCCTCAGGGATTTCTCCAAAGAAAGAATTGTTGCGCAAAATGCTGCGGAGAATACAAAGTGTACAAAGTTGATCGAGGAATTGTTATTTCTAAAACAAGCATTGGCATGAGCACCATCTTACATTGATTTTATGTGAGCCAGCATTCCAACTTCTGGTGCTAGTGTTCCTTCAAGACAAAGGTCTTTCAAATTCCTGCAAGTTGAATATTCGTCACCAGTATTAATTGTATGTTTTATCGCACACTAACCGGTACAAAAATGTGATTTAAATTTCTTTATTTTAGGTTAACATGCCTCACCCCTACACTTTTAGAAAGGTGATTTTTGTTCTTTATTTATTTATTTTGTTGTAAATAATCTCATGCATGTTCATAAAGAAATATGAAATTCTGCGATTATGAAAAATACATGGACCTAAATAATCGTTTTTAAACTATAATAAGGCTATTTTTAATTAGAGAGCTCCTTAAAAAATCACGCAACATTCTTTTTTTTTTTCTTTTTATACAAATATATATAGTATACTTGTAAAATTTCCTTGACCCATGTCTCTCTTCTCCAAATTCTTCCATATAAGACGGAAAATATCACTCAGTCAATTGGAAAAATAGAAGAAGTAAACAGAAAAATAATTCAAGAATATTCAAAATGTAGGAGCATTTTAAGGAAAAGCAAAGTTATAATAAATATTGTTACAGGCATATAAACGATAAATATGTAATTATTAAAAATCATTTTAATTTTTGAACGAGTGTTTATAGGTTGCCTTGTTAACACTAACTTTTTATACTTCATTTTGAAGTAAATACTGCCTTTTAGTAAAATACCAAATCCGACAAAACAGGTTTACTTAATCAAATAGAATAAAAGTATTAGGTTCAACATTGACAAAGTATTTTGAAAGATAGCAAGCCATAATTGTCATTTTAGACCTTGAAATTACAAAAAAAAAAAAGAAAAAAGTAATATTGTAAAATTAATAATTGTTATTGTAATGTTGAGTACTTAAATATATTTAAAATTGTCTTTTGTGTAAATATGTTTGTTATTATATATTCTTTAATATACAAAAAAAAATACTGATATGATTTTTCATATATTTATTAAATAAAATTTAATTTTTTAAATAATTGATTCTACTCTTAACTCATAGTTTCATTATAAAAGAAAAATAAAAAAAATAAAAAAGAATAAATGATAAATGTACATTCTTTAAATATTTTTAGGCTTGAATGATACGAGAGGAAGATATGTCAAAGATGAAGGATGACCAAAAGCAAATTAAACATGATAACTTTCGTGAATAATAGCATTATCTCTTCAAATTCTTTTACACAATTCTCATATAATAACATAACACAAATGAAAGTTCAAGAATTACTTAATCCTGCAAATGAAAGAAATGAACATTTAACTTTATATTCATTAATAATAAAGTCGTTTACTTTATTTTTGTACATATTTTTTAAAATTACTTCAAAGTATAATTATTTACTTCTTTGTCACATGAAGAAATCAACTACCGATAAAATAATATTTACTAATCATTGTTAATTTTTCTTTCTCCTCTTTAATTGCTTTTTAAATTCCTCAATGCGTTTTATATAAATTCCTTTTACTAATTGTGTCATTTTTCTCACAACAGGAGGCTTAGACTGTCAGACATCCTCCATTGCACTAGCAGGAAATTTTGAAAGAGGTTTATCATTTGAGCTAAGAAGATCTTGTATATCATTTTCCATTTTCATTTTCAATACAAGAAGACCAGGTTTCTCTGCCGGCCAATTTAATATCAAAATCAAAGGCTAATGGACCCCTATGTTCATTATATATATAGCCAAAATTTCGTTCAAAACACAAAGTTGATTTTATTAATTATCTTTTTACCACTTATTCCCAAAGATAAAATTGAAATTACTATTTTGGTTTCAATTTTATTTTTTTTTCAAATGATCCAGAGCAAAAGAATTCTATAAGCTATATCCTACTTTCAGAATTATCTAACAGTCATTTTGAAAATAGACGAAAAGTTTTTAACAAATTCAGTTTTATTTCACATGGGAAATTGAAGTGGCATTGCAAGTGAATTTGCTATATTAACTAATTCAATTTTAATTACAACTTTTAAAATAATTATTACGAAAATTAATAATCCTTAATTGATTTTATTTTCTTTTACAAATGTGAGAAAAGAGAGTAGAAGAGAGGTTACTTACAAGGTCACGACATTACCGTGAGAAGAGCACTCCACACCGAACCACGAACATGGATCCATAACGTCTCCATTTTCGCCACTCCAGCTTGATAAAGCCCCCTGCGGGTCTGTCACCACACTCTCCTTCAACGCCAGCAGCGCCAAACCTGCGCCACCAAAACGACACGCCGTTTCGTAAACTTAACCAAAACCTCCACTTCCGATCACCGAAAACTCGCTCAACAAAAAACAACCACTCAGCGCCGTTGTTTCTGTAACCACCATTATTTACCTTCGCTCTCGAGCGTCGAACAGAGACTCTTTTTCTGGCTCAACGCCAGAAACAGAGCCAGCACCGCCGGCAATAACTTCAACGGAGAGAATAGTGCCATGTGAGATGATGAAGGAAATTATTCACCGTTCTGGTCAATAGAAAGAGAAGGAACTTAGAGAGAGAATGAGTGTGGTATCTATATATATATACGACAGCACCATGCTCACAATAATAGTAGTAATTTACTTGCTTATCACTCTGTTTATCTAATATAATTAACGTCTAATTTTTATGACAATTATTAATACATATTTTTTTTTTCAAGTAAAACGTCCAAATCCTGTCATTAGCTAATTAGCCATTGATGTTAAATAAGATTTTTTAGTGTTTTTTTAATTCATGATAATGCTAAATATGCATCATGTAATTTTTTTAATTACTTGTCAGCATCCTACCATATTGGTTTGCAGACAAATGCTTAAAATTAAATTTCATAGACTGATGGCTACAATAAAGTCTACTTAGGTTGAACTGATTAATGGGTTTAGTCACCGGTTTGTTAGTTCGACCAACCGTCTAATAAACAAAATTATTATAATATAAAAAGTAAGATATTTTATCTTAATTGTTAATACAAGTTCAAATTGATCCAAATATTGTGATTTTTACCACACAGCAACAAAATTAAAAGAAAAAAGTTTTTATTCATATCTAAAGATTTATATACATAGTAAAATATAATTCTAGTCGAGATAAAAATGTTTTATTACAATATTGTTATTTGTTATTTTATTTTTCTTTTTGTATTTGGAATTAATGTGTTATCGTTAAAAATTTAACAATTGACATTATTTATGGAAAGTTTATATGAATAAACGATTCATAGATAAAACACTTTTAAGGTGAAATAAAAGTTTATAATGTGTCCAGATTTACTTGAGAAGAAGATAATAAAGAATTTAAGTGTGAAGTTAGGATTTTTTTATATTAATGAAAATGATAATGTAAGTAATACATAAAAAAAAATATACAAATGAAATTACGAGAAATTTAAGTGTGAAGTGTAGTTGTATATTATATATCAAGTCTCAATGGTTTTGATTGGAAGAGATATGAACTCTTTTATATGTGATTGATTTGTTCAAAACTCATTATATAATACCAAAATTCTAACACAAACTTAAGTATATTATTTTTTATTTATTTTCTAGTTTGAGTTAGGTCATTTCAAACTTGATTCATCTGAGTCATCCAAATTAGTTGAGTTGAAACGATTCAAATTTAATTTGATTTGAATTAACTTTAATTTAGGTTAAGTTTACTCGATCCAGACTTAGTTGAGTTATATCAACTAAGAATTGGGTGAGTCGAGAAGACTTACACCTAAGTCAAGTTAAATCACCTTGGAATGGTCAAGTTAATCATACATTCAAGTTGGATTGAGTTGAATTTGATACATGTTGACCCGAGTAAGTTTGGGCTTAGCCAAACTAAATCATCCCTAGTTGGTACAATTAGGTCAACTTAGACCTAGATCGAACTGAGTTTGATAAGGCTAATTGAGTCGAGTCAACTTAAGTCCAAGTCAAACTGAATTGAGGTGAAATCACACTAATTACGTTGGGTTTGGCCCATATTGGATCAAATCAAATTTGGTTGAGTCTAATTAGAGGTGGATCCACATCATATTGGATGTAGTGGAACCAAATCAATTTTATTTAGATTTAACTAAGTTGAGTTGAACTTATATATTAGAGTGAGATATCGGATTGAGACCATGTGAAAACTAAATTAAGTTAATCACACATCATATTGAGTTAAATCGATCGACACTTATATTAATTCCATTTAAAAAATCAAATTTAAGAATGTGAAAAATTTTAAATTCATACTTTTAAAATGAAATTTAAAATTATTTAATTTAAAGTAAATCAATTACTCTAATAAAATTCTAGAATTTCAAATTTTTTTTCAAAATTCTATATCCAAATGACATATTTATCATAAAGCATTTCAAACTAAAAATAATAATTATTCTCTTAAAATATGTTATCCAAACATATTAAAAATTTTAATTGAAAATAATGGTAAATCTCTTATATAATTGATTCATGGTCGAACCGCATTGTATAAACTACTAAAATTTTATCACAAACTATAATGCGTTGTTGAACATATTATTTTCATGCATGTAGAACACACATATTAAAACATTTTATTTTCATATTAAGTAAAAAAAAAATGGTTGCGTCTTGTAAATAACAAATGTCCTATAATCAAATTTTTCATGTTAATATGAATTAGAAACAAAGATGTAATTTATTTAAATACTAAAAAATGTAACTTATAGAAATAAAGATATAATTTATTTATATATTAAAAAAAGCAACTTATATGGAATAAATATAAGATATTATACTCTTCCCTACACAAAGATAAATAAAAATAACTAGATCTATACTAATTTAAAAAGGTTGTCAATAAGATTTGATTTTATTAATTATATACTTAGAAAAATACTTTTATAAGTTTCTTTTCTTATCAAGGCATCAAGGAATATCAATTAGAAAATTGAATGTGATTAATGTTAATGACGTTTAAAAAGAGTTAATCAAGATCATCAACAACATTATAAGGATAAAAATCCTACAAGCAGATAAAGTGTTGAGTTAGAAGACCGTAACCTCAACTCCACAGCAATGTTAATATACTTAATTCAAATTTACGTTGATATTTTAATATTGAACAAGGTTAAAATATTTTAAACCTGAATATTCATTAATATTTTTTAAAGTATTTACCAAAAAAAATTAAGTAAATTGAATAAAAAATTATAGAATTTTGGAATTTTTTTCGAATAATTATGACTCTTTTTGTTTATTTTTAATATATATATATATATATATATATATATATATATAATTTAAGTTAGAAGGCCACAACCTCAACTCCATAGCAATGTTAATATATAAATAAAATTTATGTTGATATTTTGATATTGTAACAAAGTTCAAAATTTTTTTATAGAAATTTGGAAGTTCTTTTGAATAGTTATGAATTTTTTTTTGTTTATTTTTTAATATATATTTTTTAATTTGGATTACTATAATTGAAATTATGCTTATCTTCCTTATTTTTTATTTTTAAGATGATTCCAATGCACATTTTTTTTCTATGACTATAATTCTTTCTCGTTATCTTTACGTTTTATAATTCGCAATGATTTTCTTTCCATATAAAATTACTTTTCGGTGGTTGACTATTGTTGATAGATGAATTTAAGTTTATCATTTAAAATAATAAAATTATATTAACTTATCAAACATAAATCTAGTTAATTGAAATTTAGATACTTTCTATTTCTATTAAGGAGATAAAATAGGTTAATTTGGTTCATTAAAGTTCAGTCTAACTTTGATTCGTAAAAAATATTGAGTCGCATTGATGTCAGATTTATACAATATTGATGTTAAATTGTATTTTTGTTCACATAAATATTTTTATTTGAATTTCTCATAATATCAAGTAAAGTAATAACAATTATTTCACATATTGAATAATTTTTGTTCAAACAATCATTCGATCATTATAATGCTAAAGAAATTAACAATTAGTTCTATCATCATTTCTTTGTTCAATGTTTATAATTTTCCTTTTCAGAATTATTAGATCTAGCATTAGAATAACTCTCCTCCTTCACTTTTCCATCTTGATTAACATCATAATCTAAATATCATATAAAATGGAATTAAAAATAATGAAGAATAATGGAGGAGGGAAGCAAAGTGTCGCAAGTGTTTTCCAATTTCTTAAACGAAGTGAAGTATTGATGTACCGCAGGTTGTGGACATGTTCCATACAAAATTTTAATGTTGTGAGGATGGCATACTAAGTTGAAATGAGCTTCTGAGTTCAAAACATTGTCGAAGGTTACTCCGTCCACCACTACATATAGTTTCCTACACATTCTCGTTTCTCTTTTGTCCTTCAGTAATATTTAATTTTTGTTTAAATTTTTTATCCAATAACCAACCACTTCATTAATGTCCCCACCCACCACTATATGAATGCTCATCCACAATAGTCCACCATTTCCACTTGAAAGAAATTCCTCTCAATCTTTTTTTTCCTTGTGATTTTTGTTTGCTGAAAGTGTGGTGGTGTAGTGTTGGATTATTGTGGTGTGTTTGGTTGGAGATAACAAAGCTTCGTTGTGGTGCAAGAAGGTAGATTAGAGGAAGTGGCAAAGCTTAGTAGTGGTGCAAGAATGTGCAATGGTGTGGTGGTTGAAGGTTCACAGGTTTGAATATATAAGTCTAACGTTGTAACGGATGTGGACATAAGTTGCTTCTTAAATGTATGTTAAGATCTGTGTACGGATATCCACATCCGTTGCATTTGTCACTCAAATTGAAATGTATGATTCATGCTGAATGACATTGCATGTTAGATTCTTCCAACCCCACAACGAGATTTAGACACTTTCTCATTCCTTAGAATGCTTCGGGTGCCGGAGTTGAAGCCAAAGTGTCGGAATATCCCTCCAGTGGTTGTGATATTGTTGAACCATGATATCTCGGAGGCAAACCTGTCGAAGTATAACCTTTACACTCAGATTCCTCTTCTGAAGAACCAACCACCAAAGTGGCCGATGCTGGAGCCTCAACCGGGGGGAACGTGCAACGAAGTGAAATTCAGAACTGGAGCAAGAACTGATTAGTTCAACGATGAGTTAGGACTGCTTCTTGAACGAATCGGAGGATCCAACTACGCCGGCGAAGACAAAGGAGAATGAGAAGGACAAACGTTGGATCGGGGACTGAGAATTTTGGTAAGGCGGTGAACGGCGAAGTAGTGGTCATAATAAAGGTGGTGTTGTTGTCGTTCTGGTGAGAGAGAATGTCCATTTGAAGATCAGAGGTGACGATTGTGTTGCAGAGGTAGTAGCCTTTGGCCCTTACGGTGCTCAGCATGAATCAAACTCTCTTGTGGGCTTGCACCTTACGCTAACGGCCTTGCACCAACAGGGGTGGGGAGGCGCTTCTAGCTAAGTGAAAGAGAAAAGAGATTAGGGTTTTAAAAGTAAAATAGGTAAAGGTAAAAGTAAAAAGGGTAAGATTGAAATTTAAGAAATATAATAATTTTCTTTATTGTTTTTTTCAAAATTTAGTTTTATTTTTAATTTTATTTATATTTTAAAACATAATTGTTGACATAACTTTCTTTTTAACCAAACTATACTCGTCGATATTTTTTTCTTTCATTAAATTTCCTTTATATAGTTGTGTTGTGATGGCGTATCAACACATTTGTGTGTGCAACACTTAGCTTTTAAAATTAAACCACTTTAGTCTAATCACTTGAATTGAACTAAGATAGAAGTTTGTCAAAGCCAATTATTTTAAATATAAATGAATGAAAGCATCAAAATTTAATGATTTAATTACAGATGACCTATACTGATAAAATAATTATAGTAATTAATTAATACAAAAAATAATATTAAAGAGATATAACATCGTAATTTTACAACACTAAAAATGAAACATAATTTTATATTTTCTTGACACTATATATATATATATATATATATATATAAAGTCCGATTTTCTGATAATGGAATTCTGACCTAAAAAAAAAGCTATATTATCTATATAAATATTTGATACAATAGCCTATCTAGATAATTTTTTAGTTTATCTGTAGTGTTTGAGTTAAAGTTTGAATAAATCACCCTCCCACACCCAATCCACCTGAAAATAACTTGAACCAGTTTTTCTAAAATCTACAACCGTTGACTAAACTACACACAGACCAATTCATATTACATAAAATAAGCCAAACAATGAGCTTAAATTTTATATAATGAAAAGCCTAAACAATAGCATAAATAAGCCAAAAATGTAATAAACTTAAATTGGTAACGTCCCTATCAAATTTCACATCCAAATCCTTAAACTAGAAGAAAAAAACAATTAAACACAACTTCATATTTGTATCATTTGATTGGAGTATCTATGAAGAGCTTTCTTAGATTTTCTTTTTCCTACCTAATTAAGGCCTGCACAAGACATAAACAATAAACATTATATATGCTGGCCTTCTATATATAAGAATAATTACAATTAAGAGTATTAAAATCTTGATTAGTATGATTTGTGTGAGTGTTATGTAAATGTAAGTTAAAAAAGATGAAGTCATATTTGCCAATTTGGGTTGAAATCATAAGTTCTAAGTGAATGATTGTGATAGAATGAGTGAGGAAATAGGGAATGAAAAAAGAATTTGATTACTTAAAAAACAAGCACACGTTGGATTTGAGATGTTAGGTTTAATGATACATTTGGCAAGTAGATGAGGGATAATGATATTCAACCTTCTTCCAAAGTGACAAGAATTAATGTAACATCATTTCCTCATTATCTTCACCTTTTTCTATTTTTTTACAAACTTGGGATCAAAACAACATTTTTAGGGTTGCAAAATCTTTGGAACATACTTTGTAGCAAGTTATATCAACCTTTGAAATATATTGACTGCGACTTAGTCTATATTCTAACTCTGAAAAAATCGATGTTAAGAGAAACAAAGACAGAACTTACTATAATATGTATATTTTTTATTATTTTTCAAAGAATTAGTCTTTGTGATTCAATATTATATACTTTGTTCCTTTTTTACTATAAACGAAGACAATAATAATAATAATTTGTGAGCAACATTTTATTTTATTTTTACTATTTAAAAACAATACTACTTATATCAACATTAACTTTTAATATTTTTTACAGAATTGACAATAGTTAAAAGTAATTTATATCACAATTTAATTGGAAATTTAAAATATAACTTATCTTTTTATCATAAAATTTAATTGCAATATAACATATACTTAAAATATTTACTTATTATACATTTTAATTATATAAAAGAATAAGAAAGTTTCCTTTCCTATGCGTATAGAATAAATAATATATAAATTTTAATATTATATAAAAAAATTAATATAATCAGTAAAGTTTGAAAGAGTAATAAATTATTTGATTGAATTTATTATATATATATATATATATATATATATTATATTTTTCAACAATTAAATTATTCACATAAGTTTTATAAAACTGAATAAAAGAGTAATAATAATTTGTATTATTTAAATAAAATAATTCAATTTTAATAAATTTAAAAAACATACATTATAAATGAGATATAAATAATATAGAATTTGAAAAATGCAATCTAACAACAAGTTCTGAAAAATGTGATTTAATAGAAAGATTTTGAAAAGTGTAACATTTGATAAAAGACTTTTTCTTTTTTATTACAATTTTTTCTTGTTTTAGTTACCTTGTGTTCTATATGGAAATCTCCTTTTAATCACCGAGTTTAACAATATAGCACAAATGACTATGATTATATCATCCCTCCATCATAGTGTTGTGTACATTGTATTATTAGCCATATTTTATTAAATCTTCACAATCTAACTTAAACTTGAGCTTTTGAAAATTTATTAAAGTGATATTTAGATTAGTCTCCAGTATGATTATTAACAAATAGACAAGACAACCTCCCTGTTCTAGCAGAAAATGGCTTACGACCTTTGCCAACCCACCATGAGTAAGACACACCATTGCCAATCCTTCACTTAGCTTTTGAAGAACCTTCTCTTCTTCTTACATCAACACTTTCTATTATTCCACTCTTCAATCTTGCCAGACCTTCAGCTTGTGGACTTATAGCACTAGAATTTTTCAAAGCAACAACGTTAATGGTTTCAAATTTGTGTGGACGAAAATTATACATTAAATTTTTACAACTATTTTTTAAGTTATCAGCAGCCTTATCCATGATGTCACTCAAATCTTAACATTTTTTCTCTTAACAAAATCTAACAAATATTACAAACTTTCGAGAAAATATTTAAATAGATCCTTGAAAAATAGAACTAATAACTAATATGTTTTTAAATAATGCTTTTATGTAAATGAGTTCTTAAATTATAATTCTATTAACATGCACTAGTGCAGAAAGGGCTTTAGACGTATGTTATTTTGGGTTTTTAACGTCTTTTTCACAACCGACGTCATTACGGGTGACGTTAATGGGACGTCAAATTTTCATATAACAGACGTCAATACAGACGTCAATTAGTGCCATGTGCGACGTCAATAAACGTCGGTTAAGGCCTACTCTGACGTCTAATAGCACCATATAGATGTCGGTGTGGGAACCAACCGACTTCTACGAGCACTATAAAGACTTCGAACATGCCACTAACCGACGTCTAAGGTCACTATAGACGTCGGTGTATGCATTAACCGACGTCAAACATAGTCGTTGTGTTTTAGTGCAGTTTTGTTCTTGTCTTTGGATAGCCTAGTAGCACACTCTGTCTTTGCTAGTTTCCCAAAAAAAAAGCTTGTGTCTTTTGAATTTCTCATGACATTTCAACCCAAAACCGAACCTGGGTTCTTGCCTAGTTCCATTTTCAACCGCAAGAGGGAAAAATTATGGTGAAACGATAACTAAGCAACGACCCATGGTCGTTTTTGGGTCGAAATGCCATAAGAAATCCAAAAGACGCCACTTTTTCTGGGAGGCAGCTAGCAAAAGCAGAATGTGGTACTACGTTACCCCAAGAGAGGGACAAAATTGCACTAAAACACAACACAAGGAAAACAAATTTTAATCAGTTGAATCAGAAGATAATCGATGAAAGACTAATATAATCGGACTGAACAAAGTTTAAACGGTTTAAATAAAAAAAGACGCACCAGAAATGCAATTCCGCAAGAGAGAAAAAGGAGAGGAGGAAGACGATGATGTTTGCGAAACTGCGTGTCTGCGGTTTATTTAACATGAATTGAGGCGTTGGTTGTTACAGAAACCGATATAGTCAGTTAGACGTCTGTTATCTCACTAATATGACGTCCAAGATAACTTTTAATCTGCCTTTTGCATGCACCTTAGACGTCGGACACAAGGGGCTCCAACGTCTACGACGCTGATCGGAATGACTTTTCAATTCCGGTCAAGGAAGTAGACGACGGTTGTCCTGGGGAGCCGACGTCTATAACATTTTAGACGTCGGCCCCCTACTACTGGACGTCGAAGTGCCTGCGAGTTTGGTGAGTAGCATTAATTACAGCCACATAGACGTCGTTCCCCTAGAAACCAGACGTCTATATGGAAGAAATTGATTGTTTTCTCGCCTTCCTGACAAGCCCATTGACGTCAAGTTAAGGGAGCACGGACATCTATAACATTATAGACGTTGGTTATTTATTATGTGACATCTAAGCTTCTGGGAATCAGGTGAAGAGCATTAATTGCAGCCAGATAGACGTCTCCCCCCCCCCCTCACAACCGACGTCAATGGGATAGAAAAGACTGTCTTCTCGCTTACCTCAGGCCTTTGGACGTCTGGTTAGGGCAGAACAGACGTCTACTATATATAGACGTCGTTTGTCGTAGAAACCGACGTCTTGTTTACTAACTTATTTACGGTAATGCCACCGTCCATTAATATACGTCGAGCCACCCTTTAACCGACGTCTTATGGGTGACGTTAAACAGTATTTTTGCACTAGTGAGTAACTTCCTTCACTAAAACGATTGCTACTAAGTTAAATAGATAAATGATAATAATTCATAGTCTATAATTTAATTTAGTGTATGTTATCAACTAATTAGAGTTTGTTAATCTTCATATATTGTATACATGTTTGAATACATATTGATGATCTAAGAGTCTATAAGTACATCTCAATCTCTTAGATTGACATATATTTAGTTCAAGTATATTCGACGAGGAAGGAATCACATCTATCAAGATGTTGATATTAATAAATTATTATTAAATTAAAAGTAAAAGGTCAAGGTAATTAGGTGAATTAGTTCATACTCATTCGAATAAAGATCATAAATAGTAGTATAAATAACATGTTTCATAAGATACATAAATTACATTCATTATTACAACATTTCTTATCATTTACCATGCTTGGTTGTTGTCAAAGTATTCTCTGCAAGCACAATTTCTCATTACAGTTGAGAGAGGACAATATTTAAGGATTTATCGACCTGTGAAAGATTTGAAATTGGAGCATGAAGTGGTAATAGAGGGTGAAGATATTATGAGAGTGTTGTTTCAAAAATAAGCATATATATCATTTCAAAAAATTTTGTGAAACACAATTTTGAAGAAAAAAAGAAACATCGTGAGGTACAAAGAAGACTAACCATACACTTATTACTCATGGTTTAGGTGACATTGAATTCAGGTACAGGTACTTATGCATAGAGTCTACTAAACGTAACATTCTCATAACACTATTTATTTCACTCTAAACTCAACAAAGAGTTTATATATAAAAACTTTAGTGATATAACTTAAACATACAATATATATATATATATATATATATATATATATATATATATAATTACAAATTTTTACAAAAAATATAAAAGTAAAATCTTATCTTTTCTGTTATGTGTTGTGATAAGTGTTATAGGGTTTGTGTAACACCTTATACTTTAGTTTTGAGAACTTGGTGTTGGCATAGAGCGAGAACTTTCACGGGAGTTGTGATTGAGTGTTGTTGTTGCTGAGTTAAAGCATGTCATCCTTTGTGAAGATTCAAAGGAGGTGTTCATCCTTTGTGAAGCATTAAGAAGAGGTGTTCATCCTTTGTGGGTTTCAGGGGAGTAAGTTTCATCTCTTGTGGTAACAAAAGATATGTTCTAACCTTAAACTTTGTTATTTTCTGTGATTATAACAGTTTCTTGGTTTGTGATAGTGAAGTGTTAATTCTCTTTTGAGATTAACAATTGGGCGTAAGATCTGTGTGATTTGAACCAATATAAACTTGTGCAATTTTCTCTCTTCCTTACTCTCTTATTTTTTGTAATTTGTTATTAAGGAATTTAAATAATATTAGAAAATTATTGAAGGCACGATTTGCGATGAGAAACAAATTCAACCCCCTCTTGGTTTGTTGTTCACGTTAACCATTTCGTTGCACTACTCTAACACCAAGGCTTCCTTGTGGAATAACTAAGCTCCACCATTGGTTATACTTATATATGTTCGTGTACGATCATAACATATCATAACATAAACAATACACAAAGGTAAATATTGAAAAAAAAATAACACATGAAGGTGTATATAAAAAGAAATATTTTGATTAATAATCCAAAAACAATTTAATTTCATCAAACATCGGCATATAAAAATCACGAAGACCACACATGAATCTATAAGATATTGAACAAATAGAATATCATTTAACATCTTCTCACATACTCATATTATGTATTAATTATTTATCACCAAACACTAATATCATTTAATCCAATATAATACTTAGATTGAAAATCGAACCCAAGAATATTATATCAAAGTAAATTCATTAGAACTCAAGCAACACAATTATACTTGTCATGTTGTGTGATAACACATATTTTGTACACATATTTATAACTTCATTATACAATTATTGCACTTTCTATATGTTATATTTTTAGTTCTTAAGTAATTTTTATTCATTGAAAATTCATTGCACATAGTTGCTTTCATTTTACATCGTTAACTCATTTGACCTTTGCTCATTGGTTTGGCTATATCTTTTTTGTAGATCATGCTTTTGGTTTATTTTAGTTGCATTGTATAATTGGTTGGATTTGAACTCCTCTCATATTTTCTGATTTTTAGAAGTTGAGAGAAATTTACTCCACTTTTGTATAGAATTTGAGCAGAAATTTGTTTGTTTGAGCGAAAATTTGGTTGACAAAGATTAATTAACAACTCCATTTTCACTCAAAGCAAAATATAAGTTCAAAAACAAAATTTGGATCATTGCTCTATTTTTGCTTGAGTGAAAATCCTTGGTTTGAGTGAAAACACCAGAAAATCAACCTCATGAAACATTACCATATCTATTATCAAAGTTTCACCCAAAATCATTTTAACAAATACAGCCTTCAAATACATTCAAAATCATCAAAGCACATATACATACATATATAACCATTCACTTCAAACTCAAATTATATGGTCAATCACTTGTAACTCCCACTAATTCCTTTGTTTTTTACTCCCAATCTTCCTATCGAGGTGAACAAAGTGAGAATCATGATGGATATCATGGTCAATGCCCTTGTTGCAATTTTTGTCAACGATATGCTCGTACTGAAGAAGAATGGTGTACAAAGACACGACAACAACATAAAACTGCTAATATTTCACAAGTCAGTTATCTATAGTAATCAGATGAGATTTTCATTCCTGTTTATGCCTATAATGAGTTCTTCCAATACCAGGCAACCATGCAACCTACACAATTCTCACCACCATTGCTTAGTTTAGTAATACTGTAGCTTGTATTTCTCAATCCCCCTTCCTTGGATCTTGTATTCTTGGATTCTTGACTCTAGTTCCTTTGACCATATGTTTGGTAACAAGTCCTTTTTCTCTCAACTGACTTATTTGGATTCTTTACCCTCTATTACCATGGCAAATGACTCCCAAATAAAAGTTCATGCATTGGTCAGCATGACCTTCTTATAATCTTAACCTAAATTTTATGCTTTATATTCTCAAATGTTCTTTTAATCTAATCTCCATAAGCAAGTTCACTCGCATAAAAAATTACTTTGTCCTTTTTGTTAATAATTTTGTTCTTGTTCAGGATCGGCATATTAGACAAATGATTGGAGAAGGACTTGAATCTCGAGGATTATACTATATGTCACAATCAGTTGCTTGTATCTCCATTGCATCTCAAGCTCTTAAGCAACAACACTTAGGTCATCCTAGTCCGGCCAAAATGTGTCTCATGCTTCCTAATCTATCTCACAGTTTGTCTTTTCAAGCGAGTCTTGTTAGTTAAGAAAACACACTCATCATATATATGTTACTCGAGTCAATAAAAGTGTTTTTCACTTTTTGCCTTAGTTCACTATGATATTTTGAGTTCTAGTCGTATCTGTTCTACTTTGGATTTTTCTTACTTTGTTACTTTTGTTGATGATTTCTCCTTATCTACTTGGTTATTCTTAATGAAAAATCATTCTGATATTTTTTTTTCTATATTCCAAGGTTTCTCAACTGAAATTCAAATCAATTTGGCACCTCTAATAAAATTTTACACACTGACAATGCTTGTGAATATATGTCTTCCCAATTTCAATCTTTTCTAAGTTCACAAGGTATCCTCCATCAAACATCTTTCTTTCACACACCCCAATTGAATGGTGTCGCCGAAAGAAAAAATCAACACTTGGTTGAAATTGTCTGTATCCTTCTTCTTCACCACAACATTCCATTTTGCTTATGGGTATATGTCATTCTAATAACATGTTATCTTATATATTGCATGTCTTCCTCCATCCTTAGTAATCAGGTTCCTCACTCTCTCTTATATCCAACACAAAATATTTTCTCCATTCCCCTTTATGTCTTTGGTTGCACATGTTTTGTCCATGACCTTACTCCAGGTAAAGATGAACTTTCTACCAAATCCCTCAAATGTATTTTCCTTGGTTACTCACCTCTTCAGAAGGGTTATCATTGTTTTTGTCCTCAACTTCAACGTTATATAGTTTTTGTTGATGTCACATTTTTTTAGACTAACCCCTTTTATACTTCCACTATATTGAATATGAATATTATAGTCAAGCCTTTAGAAGTCTCGCCTATTCTAGCTTAGATGATATTTTCCCCTCAATGTCCTTTGCTTGAATACCATAGACAAATTCAAACTCCAATTGTGACTCACTCTATTAATCCTTTAGCATCATCTCCTGCTTCAACCTCCCTTTCGCCTACATTTCTGCACCTGAACTTTCTCTTGCGATAGGAAAGGCTATTCATTCCTCTCTTAATCCCAATCCTTTCTATGCTTTTACAATTAACTATCATTGTTTTTCTCCGTCCTATTTCTCCTTTGTATCTTATTTCGATTCTATGTCTATTTTTAAGACTATAAGTGAAGCTATGGTTGATCTCGACTGATGTCAGACAATGGTAAAGGAGATGACAATCTCACATTCCAATGACACTTGGGACCTTGTTCCTTTACCTTATGATAAGCAAAATGTTGGTTGTTATTGGGTGTATATAGTGAAAATTGGACCTGATGATATTGAATTTGAGAAAAAATTTATTTGTTTTGAACAAAAAATTGGTTAAGAGCAAAGATTAAATAACAACTATATTTTCACTCAAAGCAAAAAATAAGTTTGAAACCAAAACTTGAATCTTTGTTCAATTTTGGTTTGAATGAAAAATCCTTCGTTAGAGAGAAAACACCAAAAAATCAACATCATGAACCATCTATTTTTAAAGTTTCATCCAAAATCATTTTAACAAATACAATCTTCATTTCCATTCAAAATTATCAACACATATACACATATAACTATTTACATTGAACTCATGAATTAATATATATGGAAAAACTATATGAAGTAACTATATTCTTTTAAATTATATTCATAACTTACTTTAAGAAATTTTTTGTCTTAGCATGTATAATTTAGCCACTACAATATAAGTATCATATTCAAAGCATTTTAAACATTCCCTTATTAATAAAAAAAAACACAAATAACATTCTAATTTAATTTCAAACAAAATATAATCATACACAAAAATCAATTGTGACAAAGTGACCTTCATATGCTGATAATTTATCCTAAAAGATTATGTTAAAAACATAAATAATTTTTATTACCTATAATTCCTTACTAAATTAATTTCAACTCAAACTGATAACTATTCAAAATTTAGACACCTAAAATAAAGTATTCAAATATAATAAAATCTAAAAAATTTGATGATAAATCCAAAAAAAAGGAATAAAATGAAGAATCTTTAGAATAAATAAGAATTTAATCTTTTTGAAATATATCTGTAATATCTAAAAGAGATGACATCTACATAAATTGCAGTAGAAATATATTAAAGTAAGAAAGAAAAGGATACTGAGGTGAGAGAAAGGAGGTCTAGGTACCTAAAAAATATATCTGTAATTGTTTTTTTATAATTGTGATATTTGAAGATATTTTTTATTTTTATCTTTTTTATTTTAAATAAAATTATCTTACAATGGTACAATTCAAATAAGTTTGTATAATATAATATTAACGCAAATTATTTTTTATTCCTAAAAAAAAATTTAAGTGTCTTACATAACAAAGTAAAAGTTTTATATATATATATATATATATATATATATATATATATATATATATATTCTATAAATAAAAATTCAATTTCACAGGTAAGAAATAAAAAATAGAAATATACAAAATCAAATCCCAAATAATTTGTTAACGGTTACTTAAAATACTTGTATACATTACTTCAAAATATTTATTTAAGATATTCATCTAATATTTATAACGGATTTTATTCATAGGTTTATGTGTGATTATGATTTTATTTTAGCGAAATGATATTTCAACACCCTTATTTGACACTACTTTGACACTGGACAGGTGTCAGTGTGTCATTGGGTGCTTTTCTTTTAAAAAATATATGTTTTTTAATTCTGAAGGAAGGGCAAAGTTGGAATGAAATTTTGATTATTTTCAGTTTCGCGGTTTCTTTTCCTTTTCTCTGTGCTTTTGATGAAACAGGGCTTCCTTCGTCTTCGTCTCTCTCGCGCTCTCTCCTCTTGGTCTCTTCCAATCGACCATTGTGTGGCTTGAAAGTGGTGTTTTGTTCGACCATTGCTGTCTCGGTGTGCGTTGAAAGCCCTATCGGTGTGCGTTGAAAGGCGTATCTGTGTGCGTTNAAAGCCCTGTGGGTGCGTTGAAAGCCCTGTCGGTGTTGGTTGCGTTGAAAGCTCTGTGTTTGTAGTCGTTTCGTCTCGTCTCGTCTCGGTGTGGTGTGGGTTTCGTCTCGCCAACACCTTTTGCTGCAGTGGTGATTATTTTGAATCGCCCTTTGTGTGTGCTTCGTGGTGCTGGTGTTACTTTGGTAAGTGGTTTGTGGCTTTCGTCTTCTTCTGTGGTTCATTAAGTTGTGTATCATTGTCAAAGTGTAACGATGTTGTGGTAAATGTTGTTTTGGTGTAGGTGCAATGNCAACCCAAAAACCAAAAGTAAGTGTTACATTGGATGTAAAAATTGCTTTTTTTTTGGCATGGGTATGGGTGATGTTTTGGTTTAATGCATTTGTTATTTTTTGGATTGATTTGTAGTGGCGCCTCCGTGTATCGATGAAATCGGCAACCGTGATGGAAATGAATAGTTTACTGAGAAACTGTCATATAGAGCGCATTAGGATGACACCTTTTCATTGGTGCGTAAAAATGATGAAACCTGTGGAAGTGAATTTGAAGTTGTTGAAGTGTATGGTTAGAAGATGGGTTGGTAATGCTTTGAGTTTTAGGGTGAGTCAACAAGTANTTCCTTNTACTACTTTAGATGTATATATGACAACCGGTTTAGGAATGGGTGGGGTAAATGTTCCTCTAGACGAGTGTATAGTTGGATCCCTCGGTCAGATGTTTGATCCAAAGACCACAACGGAAAAAGATTTGATTGAACGATTTCGCTTGATTGTCAACGATGAAGAAGTTGATGTTGACGTAGTGTGTAGGTTATACATTTTGGTAGTTTTAGTAACTTTTTTGTTGCCTAGGCAATCTAGGTATGTCGCAAACATGCCTTTTGGTGTTTTAGACGATTTAGATAGTTTGTGTTTGTATGACTGGGCGTCCTGCGTTCATAACCACCTAGTTCAAAGCTTAAATAGTTCGAAGAAGAAGATAATGTCGGGAAAAATAAAGCATCAACTCAGTCTTAGTGGCAACGTGGCTTGTTTGCAGGTAAGATGTTTTACTGAATATTTATTATTTTAAGCATTTTACAATTTGGCTAATTGTTTGGTTTTGATGATTTAAGGCATGGGCGGTGGAAAGATTTTCTTTGCACCGGCACACAAGTCACAGGAGGTTCCCACGGATTAGGAGTTGGCAACCGTTAAATGCAAGGAAGAAAACAATAAAAGAAATATTGAGGACCGGAGACGTAAGTATATTGAACTGTGTTATAAATTTTGGTTGGATATATTTGAGTAATGTTGATGTTTGTTGATGGTTGTTGATGTTTGTTCATGTTTGTTGATGGCTGTTTATGTTACAGTTAAATCTTGATTGGTATGTAAGTCGTATCGATCGTAATGATGCTGAACTGCGTGTTGCGTTGGGTATTGATGACATTGGGTTGTCTAAAGGTGAAGAATCAAAGGCAAATGCATCAATGATTCAGGAATCAGATGAGGAAAGCACAGACACTTGCACGTGGCTAGCAGANGCTGATGTGATATTGAAGAAGACCAATTCTGAAATAGCGTCTATGCATCGTGAGATTTCTAGGCTAACGAAGGAGGTAATGGACCTTCGTCAATTTCCAATGCAAAACGAAGAAGGTAGATTCGGTGAACCTGCAGAAGGAGTTGGTGCAGGTGACGAAGATGTCGATGTTGGAGAGGATGACCACCNTTTAGGGGAAGAAGTACCGGCAGGTGGGGATGAAGAAGGAGTTGGTGCAGGTGACGAAGATGTGGATGTTGGAGAG
>NC_028358.1:39607714-39609243 GCF_000741045.1 Vigna radiata var. radiata | reverse complement strand
TCTAAACCAAGCCATTACTAAAGCCCAACAGAAACCATTTTCGCCTACACCCCCTAATTCACTATACACACACCTCCTACCATTCCTAAGTTAGACTTCATCAGATTACGCCATGTGGCATTCACCCACTAATAGATCCAACCATCCAGATGATGCCATGTCATTAATCCTCTGCACACCAGATAGACCAACTAGCACATGCCACCTCAGTCCACTTGCCACGTCATCACCACTTTCTCCAGAAACCCTAATTCCCAATTCAGAAACCCTAATCCTCTTCCCTAGCCGCCGCCGTCAATGCCGCAAGACGCCGTGACGGCCAATCACCGAAACAGTCCTTCCCCGTCATCCTCGTCACCGGCAGACATCATCCCAATTCTCATCGGCCACCTTGAACGCCACAGATCCTCCATCAACGCCGGTGGCCACCAAATCCCAAAGCCGCCGACGCACAACACCATCTTCATCTTCGCACCTTGCCTCCTCCATGGCAGCCACACTTCTCGCCGTCACCATGCACCATTCTTTCCGCAACCACGACGGCCACCTCCTGCACAACTCAACAAACTCAGAATCGCGATTTCTTCTCCAACAAAGCCACAAGCAAGTCGTCGTGCAACCATGGCAGCACCTCCATCATCTGCGAGAGGCAACTCTTTTCCACCATCACACACCACGATCTCAGACCACCATGACGCGTCGCCAACCTCCTTCGTCTTCACCACCTGCACTCAGAAAATCCAACCTAAAAACCCCAAAATTCCCAGTGTCGTCATCGATCGCGTTTCCTCCATACCCAGAACTCCATGGATGTCGAACACACACCTGCAGAACCCCAATCGTGCCATCATCCTTTCCGTAGACCTGCAAAACCAGAGAAATCGCCAAGTTACATCTCCATCGCGCACAAAGCTCATCACCATCCTTGCGCGAGCTTCATCTTCCTCGCCAGAATCGCAAATCGTCACCCAAACCTGTAGAAGAAAAACACAGAAAACCATCAAACAGCGTGGCGGCGCAGGAGCAAAGGGGGAACCCTTTTCCCAATCTGAAACCCTAATTGGGAGGAAAAAGGGGCTGACACGTGNCAGTCCCTGATTGGTGCGTCAAAGTTGGTCAATACTAGTCAAAGTCTAGTCAACAGGGGTTTCTGGTGCAATTTTAGAGAATTCTGAAGGGGCTAAAATGCAAATAGAGGAAATATCAGGGTATTTGTGCAATTATGGAAAGTCAGAAAAGCTAAAAGATAAAATCAGTTGTTGAACTAATTTAATTTGGGAATATTAACAAAAAATATCTTCCAAATAATATTATAATTATCTAAATCTTTTAGTTATTTGGAAGATATAAGATAAAAGATTCTATCAACTGAATATTCAGAGTCCAAGCCCAATGAAGCCTATATAAAGAGACCCAGGGGAGACACAAAGGACAATCAATCATTCATTCATCCACCACTGCTTTCGCTTTTCTTTCATTATGTGTTTCTAAGCTCCTAGGGCTATTCTGCTGTAATTTCATTATGGATT
>NC_028358.1:39603921-39605464 GCF_000741045.1 Vigna radiata var. radiata | reverse complement strand
TTTTGTTCTTAAGCATTGCATAGCATACATAAGTTTCAGATATTCGAAAACAATTCCGTGTTCGTTGGGAGACGACTTAGGGTTACTTTAGCCCTATCTACTTTCTTGAATACTACTAGGCAATACTGAAGTTGCCTTGAAAAGTAGTATTAATTTGATAGCTTCAACGACAGCTTATCACCATGGACTAGGGTCGCCATCAATAAACCTTTAAATTTGTCCCGTGCTTGCCCGAGAGTTTCCTCCATCCCTTGCTTGAACGAAGAGATCTTCAGTTTCCCTTGATTAATTTTTGGAATTGGAAAGAATATAGTGACAAATTGTTGTGCCATCGCCTCCCAAGTCCTGAGCGTTCCTTCAGGGAAAGAATTCAACCAATCCTTTGCGTTTCCTCCAAGAGAGAAAGGAAACAAACTGAGTCTGACTCTGTCATCCGGCACTCCAGTCATCTTGACAGTGTTGCAAATCTCACCAAAGATGGTCAAATGCTTATAAGGATTTTCATTTGACAACCCATGGAATTGATTATTCTGGACTAATTGGATGAGCGCCGGACTCATCACCATGCTGGTTGCGTTATCAATTGGAATCGCTATACTATTGAAGTTCAAGGGGCCTACTGCGTTTGATGCGTCCCCTAAAGTACGTCTAGGAGGAGGTTGGTTAGCCATCTCCTCAAAATCTGGTGTAGAAATCTCAAGTGAAAACTGCGAAATTGCTTCAGGAGAAAGAGATCTCTCACGTGAAGGATGTCTCATTCTCCTCCCTTCTGGTAATCCTTCTAAAAGAAGTTGCTGGTCTTTTTTGCTTCTAGTATGTATTGCTTCCTGCATACACAAGAAACAAACCCTAAAAGCACTTTTACAGAAAAATAAAATAAAACGCAATTAAACAAAAATAAAACAAAAATAATTACAACCAAGTCAAAGTCAGTCAATCCACACTACTAGAAAAAGTAAACCTCGAGTCCCTGGCAACGGCGCCAAAAACTTGTTAACAGATTGGCAAGCGTACCAAATCGTATCAAGTAATAATAAATGGTAAGTCCAAGTATCGTTTTCCCAAGAGACTCGAAAGGCCTTATCGTTCGTGTGAATTAAAATAGTAAGACTTGAAAATAAGAATTAATTAATTGAGTTTGAGAATAAAATATAAACATGCAAAAGAGATTGATTCAATTGACAAGAAGAAAACAATGGATGAATGGAGTTGTTGGGGGTTTACAATTTCATCTTATCCGCTCTCTCTTATNTACTCCTCTTGAATTATTAGCTTGATTAATTAATTGTCATGCAACTTTCTTAGCCTACCCTTAACCTGATCCCTCGGTGAAAAGAGCCTATTACTAATTACTGGCTTGCTATCCCTAGCCTCCCCTAGCAATTAATAAAGCATTAAAGAACAGAAGTAAAAAACAATTGATCGTCCTACCCCTATCCCTAGGTGGTATTGCTTAATCAAGGAATTACTCACCAGTTCATGACATTATTGTACGTCCCCGTATCAATAAAGACAAACATCAGTTATCGAATGAGTTAAACGA
>NC_028358.1:39595900-39603516 GCF_000741045.1 Vigna radiata var. radiata | reverse complement strand
GTGAAATTAGGTTTGGCCGCCCCCTTCTGTCAAAAGAATGCATCTAAACTCGCAATAGGGCTATTTATAGGTGAGGAGCGCAACAGAAAACAGGCCCAAGCCCAGCAGACAACCGCCCGGCGGAACAAGTGTGGTGCCCGGCGGTTACCCACAAATCGCACTACGCCCGGCGGTAGGGGTCTACCGCCCGGCGGTTTCCCTCAAATCGCAAATCCGCCCAACGCCAACGCCAGGTGCCTACTCCTCGCCCTGGACCGCCCGGCGGTGGAATTTACCGGCGGGCGGTGCGTCGAATCTTCAATTCTTCAATTTTCTTCTCTTTTCTTGAGTCTACGACCTGTATCTTCAACTCCATTCTTCACTTTCTCAAAATAGCTACAAAACAATGCAAAACAAGCATAATCTCGCTAAAAACAGCTTTTGACTCTCTACAAACTCATTTATTGAGTTTTGCTTGATTCTAAGCTCATTCTAAGTAGTAAAGGGTGTAATTTGGTCTAAAATGACATATGAAAATAACTGTTTTTCAACCTTCATCTGAAAAATATAAATAGAACAGAACACGATTTGTTCTGAGACTTTTGTGATCTAACATTTTCATTGTCCTATTCCAGAGAAAGTTCTCAGTTTAGAAAGCTCCAAGAATTCTCCAAGAAGACGGTGGTGATCTTTCTTGAGAGAAATTCAGATTGAGGAGTCTTTTGCGAACACTGATTGATCAACATCTGCACAAAGAAGGTGCTTCTAGTTTGATCTTGAAGGCTTGGCATCCTTTGAAGACTGTTGTATTTGACTGAAGGCTTGGCAACCTGTGAAGTCTGCTGTGATAGGCTTGGCAACCTGTGAAGCGTGCTATGATAGGCTTGGCATCCTGTGAAGAGTGTTGGTTACACGTTGAGGATTGTTCAACGTGGTTTCAGATTGTAGAAGAAGGGATTCTTGCTTCAATTCTGGTTTTGTGTGTGTAGCTATATTTGGTTTTGGGTTAAAGAGGACATTTATATTTTTGCGTGGTGCTTCTATAAATTCCTTGTTGCAAAAACCGCAACCATTATAGTGCATTTGCTTCCAAGATTGGAAGGACACTGGATGTAGGCATTGTTGACCGAACCAGTATAAAAACCAGTGGTTGATTTTCTCTATCCCTGCACTCTTTATTTCAGTCGAATTTATCTGTTTAGCAGTCAACTACTTTTTTCCACTACACTGAAATTTTCATTACTTACATTTCAAGGAAAGATCAAAAGCTTTAAATTTTCATACCAAGATTGCGAAAAGATCTTGTTTTTGAACTAACACCAATTCACCCCCCCCCCTCTTGGTGTAAAACGAAGCCAACCTGCTTCCTAACACAAAATTCTCTTCACCCATGAAGCTCCATCCGTTCATGGTTTTTACCAACCCGAGAGTCACAACTGAGTTTCTGTCGAACACATTTGAAGAATTCTAGAACCACTTTTGTGCATTTCTGACATAAACTCCTTGTAATACCAACACCTTGCTTATAAACGTAGCATATGGCAGAAGCAATGATCTTTTAGTGCAACATTCTTCATGTGTTCTTTCACAATTTGTAGTCAGTTTGTGGGTATGCTGCTTTTGATTATGTGAAATAAATAAATGTCTTCAGCAGTCATCCTATCTTTCTTTATTCTACCAGGCAGAATTATCTGGGCCAGAAGATGAGCAACTATCTTTTCTTCCTTATTTAATCCTTCATGCGCAAAGAACCTATCTGTGGAATACATTCCAAGAAACTTTAGTCAATCTTTCTATAGCCTTTTCTTGTTCAACAAGGCATTGGTTTCAGCGGATGGTATATGAGAAGAGGCCCTCTCAGATGGTAGGTTTGTAATAATGTTCTAGATAAAGTTGATAACGGTTGAAATACCGTTATTTTTATACTTAATTTTGATACTAAACACACCCTTTATGACTTAGAAACTAGCTTGAAATCATGTTTTTTCCTTAAGTTAGAGAATAAGAGAGTTGAAGGTGTTATTATTGGTATTATGCTTGGTTTTCCTTGTTGTGGCAGGAATTAACATGAATTGGATGAAAGAAGTTGTAGTAGCAAGGACTTGGACTCAGGAGAAGTAGGAAAAGCGCACAAAAGAAGAACCTCAGCCACGGCTCAGTGCCATTGTACCGCTGAGCGCCAAGATTGATGAGGAATCCTCTGGACAACGCTAAAGCGCCAAAGCTGAGGGGAAAAACAAGTGCCACAACCACCATTGAGCGGCACTTTTACTGTTGAGCGTCGACCTCTTCAGTGAGTTCACTGTCACACACCTGGGCGTCAATGTTGAGCGATATTTCTGAGTGTCGCACCTACCGTTGAGCAGCAAAAATAGCGCTGAGCGTTGTCAGCATAGGCTTGGACCAGTTTCCTGTTATTTTTATGAGCTATTTAAGGATTTTGTTGACCTAGAGGGTCTATCTTTTGGCAGAAGGAGGCGTAGAAACACTCTTTTAACCCCTCAGAGGCGAATTTTGGATGCAAAAGCTCCAATCTACAATTTCTAGGGTTCTATCTTTCATTCTTTTCATTATTTTCATCTAGTTTCACCATGTCTATGGTGAACTAAACCTCCACTATTGTTGGGGAAACGATGTAATCCTTTGAAACTCTCATGTATTGAATTGATTCTTTATAATATATGCTTTACTTCATTAATTGTTAGGGTTTTTCCTCTATACTCTATTCATGCTTTGTTTAACTCATTCAATTGCATGATCATTGATTTTGTCGATAGGGACACATACGGGGAAATCTAGACTTGGGGAAATTCTCTCGGGAGCAATATTACCTAGACATAGGGAAAGGAGGACCGATTACCTTTAAGCTTCTGTGCAAATGTAATGCATAATTAATTGCCAAGGAGACAAGACATTGTAAACTAGTAATTAAGAGTAGGCTCTCTTCACCGAGACATCGGATTTAGGGTAAATTAGAAAGTGGCATTGACATTATTGAAGAAGTCGAATTCGTAAATACATGAGAGTGGACAGGATAAGTCGAAAACCCCAAAAACTATATCATTCCATATTTTTATCAACCATTCACTTGTGTATTCTTTGGTCAATTGATCACAACTTGCATTCATGTTTATTTTCTGTTTTGCATTCTAAACCTAATTTTCGTTCTCAAGTCTTAAATAATGAACAAATCACATGATTGTCTAGGCCAATGAGTCTCTAGGGAAGACGATACTTGGGCTTACCATTTATATTACTTGATGCGATTCAATACACTTGCTAGAGTCTTAACAAGTTTTTGGCGCCGTTGTCGGGGACTCGTGGTTTAACTATTCTATTCGTGTGATTATTGATTAACTTCGACTTGATTTATTTTATTTTATTTTTGTTTTTGTTCTAATGCTAATAGTGTTTTCTAGGGTTTTGTGCCTAATGCTTGTAGGATGCAATTCGGACAAGAATTTAACTATATGGGCACTCAATTCTACCAAGGTAATCTCAACCACTTGAGGGAACCTCACTCAAGCATGGACCAAAGTCAATTTAGGCAAGTTGCCGAAATATTTGAGAGACTACCACAACAACAATGGCAACAACAACTCTCTCTAAGAATGGTTAAGAGGGATGATGCCTTTCAACAATTTATGCAAAAGTCCATCTCCACTCAGAAAAGCACTAAAGCAGGATTCATAAGGATGGAGATGCAGAATGGCCACTTAATTGAGAAGTTGGAAGATTTTGGGGTTAATACTGAAGTTAACCCTAGGGAGGAATTGTAGGGACAGATCGACAAGTGTACCGAGTCACACAAGTAACATAAAGAGTTAAGACCAAGTATTGTATCCCAGAGGACTCTCAGCGCTGAACAGTTGTGTCATAACAAGATTAATTAGGACTTAAAAATAAAAAACGATCATTGGGTTTGGGCAAAAATAATAAAATAAAATTGATCAGTGGCAAATGAGTAGAGAGATGAGCAAAGGTTGATTTATATGAGATGGATATGTTGTTGGGGATAGATTTCACCAAGTTCACTCTCATGTATATAAGAATTCTTCTTTATGCATTAATGTCATGTCTCTCACTAAATTACCTACCCCGATCCCTCGGTGAATAAGTCTGTCCCAAATTACTAGTTCATACAATTCCTAGCATTCGTGGTAATAAGATGTGAAGAACAAGAGATTAAGACGACCAAGACTCATACCCTCATCCTTGAGAAATATAACCCTTAGGATTAATTCAACAAGAACCTGAATTGTAAGGAACCTCCGGGCACTCATACAATTCATAAATCATGCTAATGAATGAGTTAAACAAAAGCAAGCATATAAACAAATGAATTACTCTAACAATTAATGGAAAAGCATATGGAATTTAAGAATCAATTTGACATTAAACCGTTATTTTCATACTTAGATTTGACATTAAAAACACCCTTTATGACTTAGAATTAGCTTGAAATCATGTAATTTGCTTAAGTGAGAGAATAAGAGAGTCAAAGTTGGTTTTCTTGGTTTTATGCTTGGTTTTTCCATGATTTGACAGGATTGAATGAAGGAATTTGAAGAAGATAAGAGTTGAACTTAAGAGAAGGAGGAAAAGTGAAGAAAAGAAGAGTCGCAGCCACCGTCGAGCGGTGAAACCACCGTTGAGCGGTGTACTTCCCAAAGAACTCTTTGCCAGACGCTCAAGCGACATGGCTGAGGGGTGAATCCGAGTATCAACCTCACCGCCGGGCGGTGAAGCCACTGCAGGCGACGGAACCTTCAGGGAATTCTCTGCCAAACACTTAGGCGGCAGCACTAAGGGGTGATGTCAAGTGTCGAACATACCGCTGGGCGGTGAACCCAATACCGGGTAGTGTACTATTGGACCTAGGCTAGTTTCTGCTTCATTTTAATGAGTTATAAATAGAATTGCAGGATGCAGAAGGGGGATCTTTTGGCAGAAAGGACGCACAAACACTCTCTTCACTCCTTGGAGGCAGATTTTGGATGCGGAAGCTCCAATTTATCAATTCTAGGGTTATCTTTTCATACTCTTCATTCTTTAATCTAGTTTCACCATGATTATGGTGAACTAAACCCCTTGGTTGTTGGCGAAAACGATGTAATCCTATTTAAAACTCTCATATATTAAAATTCTTACTTTAATTCATATACTTTCGTTTATCAATTGTTAGAGTTTTTCCTCCATTATATTTGCATGCTTTGTTTAAGACATTATTCAATAGCATAATTTTTTATTCTATCTATATGGACATGTATAGTTAGGTCTAGACATGAGGGAATTCTCATGGTAGCAATATTATCTAGACATAGGGATAGGAGGACCAATTGCCTTAAGCTTCTGTGCGAATTATGTAATGCATGATTAATTGCTAGAGAGACTAGACATAATAAACTAGTAATTCGGAGTAGACTCTATTCATCAAAATATTGTAATTAGGGAAATTTAAAAAGTGGTACTAACATTGATAAAGAAATAAAATTAAGTGAAATGTGTTTGCATATATTTCAGTATTTGGGAAACCGAGATGTAATGTTCGACTTCTTAAAACCATTTTCCACTAGTGATTATTATTAATTTTTGAATTAGAATTTAAAGTAGTCGGTAATATTAATTACTAAAGCTTTCACTACTAAAAAATTAGTATGTAAATGGATCCCTAATTAATTACTAATAATCCAATTTATTACTAATAAGAGAAAATAAATTAAAATAAAAATTATATTATATAATAATATTATAAATGTGTGTAAAAAAATATGTACTATTAATATTTCACACGAATTTAATAATAATAATAATAATAATAAAAATAATAATAATAATAAATAAATGAATAAATAAGTATTATTATTATTATTATTATTATTATTACTATTTTAATAATAAGTGTTACAATATTTAGGCCTCGTTTTATTCGGTAATTACGCTTTTGCACCTCATTGTTTCTTCCTATACTTTTATGAGGTAATGAAAAAGTTAAACTACTCATGCTTTACATTTTTAGATTCTGATAGAAATACATTCCCTGGATTGCGAAATTGAGAATGCATATTCTAACTTGTTAATTTAGAATACATTTTCATAATTTGAATTACATATTCCAAATTTTTTATTTTGTAATCTAAAATGTATTTTGAAGATACATAATTTTAATCTATTAACTTTAGTAAAAATTGAAATTAATTCTTTTTATTTTTATAATTTGGTCCAATTACATTTTTAATTTAAAAAATACGTAGATAGTAGTGCGTTTTGCTGAATTGTATAACGCATTCCATCATACATGATTGAAGATTGACCACGTCATTATAAACATGTCATTTTAAATAAATTTTTGAATAAATTAAATTGATCAAAAGAAATTGAAAGCTTTAATGGCTAGGTGGGCGATGTTGCATGTGGAAGAGAGGTACTGCTTCGGGATACGTGATGTGTCAGAATAAAATAAGAATTGACACGTGAGTACAATGATGTGTCAAAATATTAAAAGCCAACCGCGGAACTCACTTAGAAAATTCAGCAAACTTTTAATATTTTTGGAATTTGAAAACTAAATTAATGCATTTCTAAAATAAGATTAAATAAATTTAAAAAAGAAATTAATTTTAATTTTCATTAAATTTTAAAACACTAAAAATATGTTTAATTGGGTTAAATATGTTTTTAGTCCCTATACTTTGGGGCGATTTTGGTTTTAGTCCCTCTTTCAAACTATAGTACAATTTAGTCCTTCAACTTTAGAAAACTATGGTTTTAGTCCTTTTTACTAAATTTTTTAAACTTTATTTGCTGTTTCAAGCACGTTAAATTATAGCATTTGGATTGCTTACACTATTTGACACATTTTTGCTTCAATGTTAACTGAGAAACGTATTTGAAACAACAAATAAAGTTAAAAAAATTGGTAAAAAGGACTAAAACCAGAGTTTTCTAAAGTTGAAGGACTAAATTGTACTACAGTTTGAAAGAGGGACTAAAACCAAAATCACCCTAAAGTATAGGGACTAAAAACATATTTAACCCTTTAATAATCTATATGCTATTTTATACTAGGGTTAAATATGTTTTTAGTCTTTATACTATCAAAGCGGTTTTGGTTTTAGACTCTCTTTCAAAGTAAGGTACATTTTAGTCCTCCTTCTTAAGGAAACTTTGATTTTAATCCTCCAAAACTAACATCGTTAAAAATGAGCTCACGTGGCTAACGGAAAACTGACACCATTTTTTTTTCTCACCTTTTCTCCCTCTCTCTCCTTCGCCTTTCTTCCACCTTCCACCCAACCTCCTCAACCTATGATTTACAATGCAAGCCACCATGGATCCCCACCCAAGAACCTTCCCCATTCTCTCCTACGTCATGTTTCGTCTCCCTTCCTTCAGCCCAGAACTCCACCTCCGCCTCCGCTTCCGTCTCCTCCGCCTCTGCCTCCACCTTCTACTCTGCCTTCACTTCCCGTTCCAATCACGTCAACATCGAGCAGCCACCTCACTTCTATGCTTCCTCCTCTTCCATCGTGGGTCAAATGCGGTTTTGATAACGGTCTAAAAACCGTTATTTTCATGTTTAAATTTGATAGTAAAACACACCCTTTATGGCTTAGAATGAGCTTTAAATCAAGTAA